>NW_025938119.1:0-2277 GCF_000764305.2 Hyalella azteca | reverse complement strand
TGTAGGTGTCCATGGAGATCTGTAGTAATTTTAACAGCCGTGCACATGGTCTTTCGATTGTCCCTCATATGCACAATTCGATTTAGTTGCCGACGGTCTTTCTCAGACAACTTTGACTTTCGGCCAGATCTGTACTGTGCCGAGGACGTTTTTTCTTCTCTTTCACAAGCAGGCATTACTTTTGAGACAGAACCTATAGAAATGGCAAGCATTCGGGAAGTTTCTGCCACACTAGCACCTGCCATACGAGCACAAACAATTTGGCGTCTTTGAAAGTCAGAGAGGTTTTGAACGTCAGAGAGGTAAAAATATTTTTGCAAGGTGTAAAAAATAAATTAGCAGCAACAATAAACAATGACAAATAAAAATATGTCACGTTTTCATTGTTTATAACATGTTCAGAAATTACGATGTTGAAATGTCGAGTGATTCCCTTATTTTGTCTGGATATTCTGTTAGCACTTGAATTACACTGTTAGAAAAATTACCGTTAACGGTATTACCGGCATTTCAGTGGCCGGCCGGCACGTGAAAAGAAACGCCGTTTCGCCGTTTTTATTCTAATTCAACACTAGAAATCCTTAAAACATCTGAGATAAACGGCGAAACAGTTTACTTTCACGGGGCGACTGGCCACTAGAATGCCAGAGGGACCGTTTTTTCTAACATTGTAGAAAATTTATCAGTTTCCTGCGCTTCTTATTTATAATTTATAGGAAAATTTTGAAAAGTCATATTGCGATCGGAATGTTTGTTAAATTTTAATCTGAGTGGCCTATTGCTTGTCCATCCTGATTTCCTCAGAAATTTTTTTTAAATTTTTTCTTCTAAAAATATTGTTCTGTTTGTGCAGCCTCGCATAGTACCGTCAAGACACCTCAGGAATGATGCTGATAAAGATCCGATATTTTATTATGCGAGCCTCGTTGCGGATGAATGTCATGCAAGTTGAGCATCCTCGCATTTGGCAGACGAGCACCTATGCAACTAGTGACAATTGAACAATAAGGTTGTCGAGCCTTCAATCGTTTGCTGTAATAACAGAATTGGTTCTCTTCGTACGCCCATGTGTCACTTCGTGCACCTGAGCTAATGCACGAGTGACGTATCACTGACAATGTAGAACATATCGAAACGTTCACCAAACAAGCGTTCATTCGAAAGGAGTAAATAGGTTCTTCTCAATTAGCTGAAAATAGTGGCGCGCCTTTGTCATGGATCTTGGTAGAGTTCCCTCAGCGATTTCCTCACTTTTCGCTCATGTAACTTATTTTATTTACTCGAAAATATTAAACTGCAAGGATTATAGCCATGTATTTATGTTTTCCCGTGCTGTTCAGTAAACTTGAATTGCCAGATGAATTTCACATCTATCGGAAAAGTAACATGAGCTAGAGTATTAAACATTCAATTCATATGTNCTGTCTCTTATACACATCTAGATGTGTATAAGAGACAGGCTTAATACTGTGTGACCTTCAAAACAACCATAGTAGGTTTTGAATTTTGTCGACGTCAGACCCTTTAATTTTTACTGCATAGAACCCATGGGCCTTCTTATTATCTTATTATTGAGGCTTCAATATGAAAATAGCTTATTTATTTGCCAGTGTCTGCATGACAGCGCGCGCATGTTTTGCGTTTAGAGTATCGGTCGTTAGAATTTTGATGACAACGTTACGAATTTCTTTTTATGTTTAGGTTGATTTTAATTTTAATTTAATACTATTATCCAGCTATCGCAGTTATTGCTGCATCAAAGTACTTGAGAGGATATTAAAAATATTACTTACTTTTTGGTAGCAAATCATTTAAAGCAGCTTACTTATCATTTAAAGAGTACTGAGTACTCTTAGTTTAGAGAAATAGAAGTTTAGACTACGCACTACGGCCTTAGTTCAGAGAAAAAAATAAAATTCTCTTAGTTTAGAAAAAAAATTGAGCACTAAAGAGTACTGAGTACTCATAGTATTTAATCATTTAAAGCAAATCATTTAAGAACTGTTTAAAAATGTTTAAAAAAGGGTTTGAACTGTAAAATGTTTTATGTTTCATGGGTTTGAACTGTTATTGACATTTTTGTGTTGGAGGCAATGGGTGAGTGCTATTAAAGCAGCTATCGCTAGTATTACTGCATCAAAGTAATTGAGAGGATATTAAAAATATTACTTGCTTGTTGGTAGCAAATCATTTAAATCAGCTTGGCGTTAGTTATGATCCTTTCAAAAAATAATTGATGCCTTACTCTGGGCTGTAAATAGTCTCCTCAATCGCGGA
>NW_025938118.1:0-351 GCF_000764305.2 Hyalella azteca | reverse complement strand
AATATAACTCAGTACTCACTGCAGTGAGTGACAGAGAGCGCATTTTCTCGTCGAAGAAAACGTGAAGTCACGGACGGACAGACAGACGGACAGACGGACGGACGGGCAGACGGACGGGCAGACGGACGGACAGACGGACATAGCGAGCACAATAGTGCATTTTTTTCATAAATGAGAAAATGCGCTAAAAGCATGGTTTTCAATACCAATATTTGTGTTTTATATCATATAGTTTTAGAGGGCACTCAATAATTTTTATTAGCAGCCTTGCTCGAAAATTGATCGCTAAGCAAATAGCGAACACTGTTGTTCTGCTATTTACAAGAGAAATTTCATTCCAGAATGATACTC
>NW_025938117.1:0-1295 GCF_000764305.2 Hyalella azteca | reverse complement strand
TGCGCGGGTTTTTCTAACGGTTAAGGCAACCAGTTCCTTCGTTCTTTTTACATTGGTAAATTTGCGGGAAAATTCCTAGAGTTACCCCAGCAAATTATTTTTTCATCAATCCAAAATAGCATCAAAAGAATAATTGTTGCTCCTGATATTCTAATTCCAAATTTTGAACGAATATCGTAACTCGTTCAATCAGAATATTTGAAATAAAGATGCTGGTGTTGAAGTTTTGCTAATGTGATAGGTCTGCAGCTTCGTGCACGTGTGCTGATAGTCATTCTTAATTACTTTTGACTAGTGTTATTAACTGATGTAGAGAAACTGTGGAATTGGTTGAGAGGCTACACGAACCTCGCCTCCTGAGTGAACTCGCCTCAAAAATAAAGCCAAATTATTGGATATTATTTCAGAAATTTTCCCGATATCCTCGTTACTTATTTCAACATTGTTTTATGTGCATTCGTTTCGCACAAGTTGATGTTGTAATATAATAAATGAAAAAACTTTAAAAAACCACGTTTTCTTAACGGACAAAAAAACATTTACTCTTACATAACATTTAAGTTACCGGTATTTAAAATGTTATGTAATGTTATGTAAGAGTAAATGTTTTTCTTTTTTGTCTGTTAAGAAAACGTGGTTTTTAAAAGTTTTTTTTTCACTATTTTTAGTTTTGTAAAAAGCAGAAAAACGTGGTTTTTTTAACTATTTTTTATATTTATTTATTTTCTAATTTTTAGTAAGCAATTTTAGCAATTCAAATCAATTTCCAGGGTTGGCAAGTGTGGATGTTCGAGAAAAAACTCAATTCCAAACCGTGAATTTGTAGCGTTTATTTTTTATTTTTTAAATTTAAAAAAAAAATTAAATTGTTATTTCTGATGATCAAATCTTGAACTGTTAGGCAGCATAAACATGCATGCCAAATTTCAACTTACTAGGATGTTTAGAAGTGCTCTAAATTAAGGTTTGCATTTTTGATGACAGACAGACACGAAACGAAGTCAAGAAAAACGTGGTATTAATTAAAAACGGCTTGAAATAATTTTCATGTATTGGGTTATAAAATTCGTGTAAATCAGATTTATTGAGCTGTTTGCCTCGTAGCTACGACTTCGTTTTACAGACTTTCAATACTTTGTTGGTCCGTATATTTGCATTTTGATATTAGTGTATTTGACCTTAATATTAATAGTATTAAAAATGACCGCGTCGGTATGGAACCACTTCTGGGGTACAACCATCGCTCGGACTCCTCACTACAACGGCATCGGCAGGTTCACTCAGCAGCTCCAAAG
>NW_025938116.1:0-555 GCF_000764305.2 Hyalella azteca | reverse complement strand
GTCAGACTGCGAAAATCCGGGTCTGCGTTTTTCCTTTCATTAAGTAACTCGTTCTGTCGATGTTATCGCATGTAGCGGATGATAAGTTAACAATTAAAATGCGTTATTACTTTGTCCAGAAGGTATTCTTGTGAGTGAAATAATGAAGTGTTGTGCGATTGCCTTCTGAAGAGAGAATATTTTGCAGTTTAATTTTATTATTTAATAACGTCAAACTCACAATTCTGATGATAGTTAAGAACTGGGCAATACAAAGCCGTAGAAAAGTCTAGCGGAAGATTTCCACGAACTGGAAAATTTTACGGATAGGAGAAATATTCAACGCTAATTTAGACGCTCCTGCTACGACCTAAAATTGTCTAAATTTTATTTTTTTAAACATGGCAGCATTCCTCTGCAAAATCATTCAAATTAATTATTTATTTATTGCCAAATGAATGCAAACTGATAATTTTTCATAAATTAATTAGTTTTTTCCGTTTGAATATTGCTTGATTATTTACTGAATGAAGCGTTGCTGTGGAGATTACAAGAGCAGTTTGAAGATCACGCACG
>NW_025938115.1:2051-4704 GCF_000764305.2 Hyalella azteca | reverse complement strand
GACTTTCTGCGTCCCTTTGCAAGCCCTCAGAATTCCTGCGTCCCTTTGCAAGCCCTCCGACTTTCTGCGTCCCTTTGCAAGCCCTCAGACTTCCTGCGTCCCTTTGCCAGCCCTCAGATTTTCTGCGTCCCTTTGCCAGCCCTCAGACTTTCTGCGTCCCTTTGCAATCCCTCAGACTTTCTGCGTCCCTTTGCCAGCCCTCAGACTTTCTGCGTCCCTTTACAAGCCCTCAGAATTCCTGCGTCCCTTTGCCAGCCCTCAGAATTCCTTCGTCCCTTTGCAAGCCCTCAGAATTCCTGCGTCCCTTTGCAATCCCTCAGACTTTCTGCGTCCCTTTGCCAGCCCTCAGACTTTCTGCGTCCCTTTACAAGCCCTCAGAATTCATGCGTCCCTTTGCAAGCCCTCAGAATTCCTTCGTCCCTTTGCAAGCCCTCAGAATTCCTGCGTCCCTTTGCAAGCCCTCAGACTTTCTGCGCCCCTTTGCCAGCCCTCAGACTGCGGTTCCCGTTCTGAGGCACATTCCCGATAGCTCACATTCCCATCCACGATTCCAGGATCGAAATACGAGCCTGAGTGTCTCTGAATCTCTGGAATTCTCGGCCGCCAGGACAGAGATTGCATGGAGGGAATACTTGGCCTCTCTGGCGCGGTGATGTTTATTCGTACAAATATTTATTCTAGTATTATTGGCTCTATATTCGCCGTTGAAAATAATATATGATTTGTAATTCGTGCTGATATCAATGATGTTTATGGTATTACCTTCACTATATACGCAATTGAGAAGAATATATGATTTACAATTCGTGCTGATAACAATGTTGTTCATTAAAGTTTGTTCGGCAATATAATGAAAATGTATAATTTTCGATTTGTTTTGATGTCAAAGTTTTGCGTTGAAATTATTTGTTTTCCAATCGAGGTCCATCGATACTTTTTAATGAACTTTTAACTGCAACTATGGCGATATATCTGAACAAGATAAACATTTAAAAGAATATATGAATTTACAATTCGTGCTGATTTCAATGTTGTTCATCATAGTTTGATCGGCAATATAATGAAAATGTATAATTTATGACTATTTTTGATATCAAAGTTTTGCGTTGAAATTATTTGTTCTGCAATTGAGGTCCATTGATGCTTTTTAATGAACTTTTAACTGCAGCTATGGCGATTTATCTGAACAAGATAAATATGCAATCACAAATGAGAGGATCATATCTAGGAAACGTGTACCACAAACCTGCCTTATATGGACGTTTCAAACATACACAGTGTCTTTATAAGATTTAAATAGATCAACGCTTTGGTGCCTATCTCATTGGCGACAATATTAATTTGTGTAAAAATTGCATTAATCATGCATTAGTTAAGTAATTTCTGATGTCTAATATAATTATATATTATCATCAAGGTCTGAAGTTATCCGAGACAACATCAATTAATGTTTTGATAGCATATTTATTTGGGGCTAAATAAACCTTTCACGACGTTCAAGCTCATTGGCACGGCATTGACCCACGAAAATGAAAACGAAGCGTAATATTTTATAAAAATCTTTCCGCCTTTCACGAAGTGAATTTATTCTCTGGATAGATTAATTTTTTTTCTAAAAAAAAACTTTTAATTGTGTTCACCATATGTCCGAAAACCATATACTTGTTCCAGCAATTTTGAATTAAGCAAATTAATTATTTTCCAACAATTTACTTGCTGAATAGCTTTAAAGAAAATGCAATCATCTTGCTGTTAAAATTATGTATTTTTGCTCTCGGTCAAGTCATTTTGTTTTCAAGGAATTGATTTTATTTTCAAGTAATAAAAAAAACTCTGTGGACGAGCGTGAGCGGTGGCTGGCTAATTAGAGAGTATTTTCGGCTTAAGTTAAGTAGTTGATGCTAAGCAGACTGACGTCATCTATGACTAAGATGGACGCCGTCCCGCGGCTGGCAGTCCAATTATAGCGATTAGTTTGAACTCCCATATAGCTCATTAATTCACAGTTCCATTATTGCGATTAATTTGACGGGCCATGTATAGCTCATTAAACTGAAGTCTTACTACCGAGAATTAATTAGGAGTCTCATTATAGAAAATGTTTATGAGCTATATATATATAAGTTCATTCGGAGTCCACTGCAGATGATGAATATGAAGTTTCATTAAAATGAATTAATTGAATAAGCTTGAACGATTATTAGAATATGTAAAATACAATACGATTAAAACATAACCAAACTTCACGATTCATCATCAAAGAAAATGGTCCAATAATATTATATTATAATTATATGTTTTATAATAATTTTTTATATAATCCTGGTACCTATTTTACCATAGGTACCAGAATTGAAGACTTCTTGTTCAAATTCTTTTCATTTTAAGTAAATTTTCTTCGTTGTTTCTCCTCTAGAAGTTATCTGAAAGGAATATGAAAATTGATTGAAAATCAATAAAAAATTACCAAGTTATTTGCTTTCGCAAAATTAATCTATTTTGTGTGCAATTTACTTGCGGTATACAATAACTCAACTCGATCTTTTCCAATAAACAGGTCCCAGATGGTCCCAGATGGTCCCAGATGGTCCCAGATGGTCCCAGATGGTCTCAGATGGTCCCAGTTAGTCACAGATGGTCCCAGATAGTCACA
>NW_025938115.1:0-1224 GCF_000764305.2 Hyalella azteca | reverse complement strand
GTCAACAGCTGCTATCGCCCCTACAAAAATCTGTAGGATTTTTAAAGCGCACGAGATTATAAAGGGGTGACGAGGGTATTTTTTACAGCGTAATCTCACTTTTATTATTAATTTCATGATTTACGATTCAGCATCATTTGGAATTTTAATGCATTTGAAGTAATTAATGTACAAAGTTGTTAATCACTAAATTTAAATTCTACTTCATTTTATAAGTGAGGTGCAATGCGTTAATTGTTTCTTCTATTTCAAGTAATTATTGGCAGAGATAACTCATTCCTTACAAATCTATTTAATTAATTCTTCTTTTATTACAATTTAAACACAAATATATATTTCAGTAATGGTAAAGCGTGTAATTATGAACCAGGTTACGGGGCCAGAAACAAGATTATTTGTATTTCGGTTCAATTTTCGGCTAATCATTTAGCAAAATTTTATGTAAATCTATAACAAACACCGGTGGCTTTGAAACTCATAATGTTAAAACATTGCACTGATGAGAAATCTGTAGTTTTGAACGGTAAAATATGATTTAATTATAAAGATGCCTAGTGTTAATGACAATTGATTTGAAGTTAAGCAAAGCGATTAGTGTTAACACTAATCAAGCGATTAGTGTTAAGAGATTTACAGAATATTTCAATTTATTGTAGTTTAATATTTTACAACGTTGATGGCGTTTGCTTATATTCGCTTTAATCTCTCCATAACTACTTTGTTGGCTTGCTATCATTGTGGATTTCATCAGACCTGCATCTACTTGACTGAATCTACTCTACTTAATTAGTATTTATCCCGTAAACCATGAAATTTTTCCAGTTTTTTTTTTTGGTTCAGCCAAAAGAGTTAATAGAACTCACTTAGCTAAGCTAACCACACACAGTATCTGCTCTAGATTAACCTGTGGATTTTTGATCAGTGGAAATACGCATCCTCAGACGAAAATGCTGCCAAGTATTTTTTATGTTACAATTTTTCAACTCAGTGCTATCAAAAGATTACGCGAGGCAGCAACACGCAATTCAGGCGCAGAATGCCGGATATCAATATTTTTTTCATTTAATTCCTATCCATATATTGACGTCGCTTTTTGCATATTCTTCATCTAAAAATACCCGGGAAAGAAAAAGGTCGTTTTGATCAATATCATTCCTCATTCTCCCACCCCGGCTCTCTGGACGCAATTTTCAGTCATTTTTTTCTCGCCGCTTATTCATGGTC
>NW_025938114.1:0-301 GCF_000764305.2 Hyalella azteca | reverse complement strand
TACAGGCTCTCAGGCCCAACGGCCGTCCTCGAGGTCGACCTGTGGCTTTAAGTCTACCCAGTGTAGACACCCCGAAAAGAAGAAGAAGAAGAAGCGCGAGTCCGCAGGCGGGTCCGTAAAATTGTCGATTGAGTTATCCAACTACACGCTTCATCTTCCTAATGCTGTGTTTAACTTCCCCGTATTTCCACAGAATCATGCCAAATTTTATCAATCTCCGTCATATTTTATAGATGAGGTAAAATGAAGTATTAACTCTCAGACACTTTTTTGGCCAGTCATGCAGCCGATCCCACTGGCG
>NW_025938113.1:0-662 GCF_000764305.2 Hyalella azteca | reverse complement strand
TTCTTACATTTATGAGTGAGCAAGTTTGGCAGCTAACTTTACCGCCCAACTTAGATCAAACTTTGACTGAAGCACTCAAAGCCACTTTAATATTACGTAGCACAATTTAAATCTAATGTTCTATCATTCAATTCAATTCTAATGTTATTCAATTTATAGTACTGAATGTATATGTATACAATTTATAGTACTTAATCCACTGCTGAGCAGTCGAAATTGAAAATATAATATCCTTTTGAAACGGAAATTCAAATTTTCCCAGTAATTGTCTTTGGTGTATATTCAAATCGCTTAACTTAATTTAATATTGAAAATCAATACAATGAATGGAGCTAACATTTTTGTGATGATAACTAATTTGATATATTTTATAAATTTCTTGACGAAAATTAACGTTTTGATAATCCCGAGTGAAGTGTAATATTTTAATTTATCATACATTTTTAATTGAAAAATCTCCGTACAAATCAATATTTACACGTAGGAAATTGCCAACTCTTTTCTTCCGTATATTTTAGTAACAAAAATATAGCGGTTTCAGCGTTTAGTAGGCCGTAGGCCTGCTGCCGATTCTTAACATCGCAGAACATTCACAGCTTGTTGCGGGCTTGAACTCGCGACTCACTGCTACAATTCTGCTTTGCTTAACCGCCCGGCCTCCT
>NW_025938112.1:0-68305 GCF_000764305.2 Hyalella azteca | reverse complement strand
CGTTTGGACCGGCCACGCCGCAAAAAGTTACTGCAGAAGACACACCGCTGGACTATATCATCCATGTTCGAGCCTTGACCATGGTTTTACTGGCGCACAAAAAATATTTAAAATTTTTTGCAGAGTACGAACGTAAAAATATCATTGGACTATGACATGCATTCTGCGTTCCTACGCGAAAATTATGAATGATATCAAGGAAACTGGAATTTTTCAAGGGGACGTCAAACCATATTGGCGGACACGTGTGAGGCATTTCATTTATGATTTAGAATATAGATGTTAGATATACATATTAAATGTCACCAGTGTACATATAACTACTTGTTAGTAATGATTAAACCATTGTATATACTGTAAACGACGCTCACGGATTATTCATCCAAAAGCCTACGGCTCTCCCGTTCGCTATGATTTGCAGAAAGAGCAGTTTTTCTGGTTTCGATTAGAATATCAGTGGCTTTTCGATATATTCATGAATACAATAAGTCATTTAAACATTTCAGATGTTATTTTGCGCTGTTTCCTACAGGTGGAGTGAACACAATATTTGATTTTTACATAAGGCATCTGTTCGCTGAAAATATTAGCTTAACCCCGCAATCCTGGACCTCATTATAGCTTAATAATTAGGTCATATGTTAATAACTTCTGCAAAGTCTGCCACATTCGGTTTTACATCCATGAATATGAATGCACTNAAACCGCACTTCAAAAACTTGAAACTTACTGCGACCCACGGAGATTAAAAATTTCTCTATAAATTCCTTTCACTATTTTGCAGCATTTCCTAAATGCTATTCTATCTCGTGATTTTGAAACAGATAAAACGCTAATTTTTTAATCATCTCCCGCTGAAGAAAATAGATAACATACATAATCTAACATCAGTGGCGCGTTCGGACACACTTGGCATGGACATTCCGTATGCGTCCATGGGTGAACAACGAATCGTTCTTCACTACTGCCCACAATATTCAATACTTCGATCTGATTCACAATTCTTCCTTTTAATAAGCAATGCTTCTTTGTAATCTACAATACTATTAACTAATACTCAATAATGCTTTCTAAATCACAATATTTCTTTGTAATATCCTATAATTCTTCTTGCTTCTCAGTTAACGCCTCTTTCTAATTGAAATTTCCAGAGCCTGTCGCACTAGCAGAAGCTCTAGCACTGTCTCTTATACACATCTAGATGTGTATAAGAGACAGCTTGTATTCAAAGCCCACCTTCTTGTTATATTGCCTTGCAGTAAAATCTCAGTTCCAGTCTCTTTCATTTCCATTCTTGTTTTACTGTGTGGGTAATGACTGGCACTTACCCCACACCTATTCAATGAACCAAGAACTTTAATTTTGTTACTTGACTTTAGCACATGAATAAACTCCTAAATAACTTGACAATGGTGTTTCAAGTCCTTTATGTCGGGTATCTAGGACAAGGCCCATGCACGACTACAAATTAAAATATTTATATTTTGTCAGCGCAACCTTTCGAATTCTGACATGCTAAACTAAAGACAAGCTCGGCGACTTATTTGTAGCGGTATCTTAATATTTCACCACGCATGGAGTTTACACTTGACTTAGACCTAAAGCTGGTTTCAGAAATGCATTCAAAACAGCATGCAAAGAGGTTGTTACTATCCTAAAACTCGGAAAAATCAATTGTCTTTCTGAATCTATTATCTGCATAAATCTATTCTATGCCTGTAACCTCTTTCGCGTAATGACGCTAATATTAGAGACTCCGAAAATACAATCAAACGTTATTTTCATTAAACGCTCTGCAATCGATATTGATAAACTCACCATAGTTAAAACACACAACCTACCAAACAATTATAGTGTTGGAAAATGTTAATGCACAAGAATCGCATGGAAAGCCAACACGCCAGGGCTCGTAATAAACGAATGTAGACGTTAGAGGCGTCACCAGGGAAATGCTTCTTTTTCATAGGCTGGCGCAGGATCCAATTTTTGCAGGCACTTCCGCTTATTCAGAGGAGCCGCGATGAGGGGAATATATATATGTATATATATAGTATATAGTGCAGTCAATGTAGTAGCAGCCCAAGATTGTCAACGGCAGAAGCACTTGAACGTAATTCTTCAGCCTTGTGAGAGTGACGTAATCTTCAGCAGCCTATATGGAACATCAGCTGAATATGTAAATACGAGGGGATAGTAGAGAGCGGAAATGTTTGGTAAAGAGTACTTATGTTTATTACTCCGTTTATTTTTAATACGCTTGCGTTTATTACGCCGTGTGAATAATAACATTTATTTTAATTGAGCTTAATTAGAGTCTTTGCTTAAAATTGTTTTAAATTATCACGCTTAGTGAGATATGTGAGAGGACGTATATAATGAAGATTGGATATTCTATAGAAGTGTCTTATGTGCAAGAGGATTATTAAAGGAGTGACATTGGTTTCGTGTTTTGGGATTTTTCTTGTATTTATTGTGCGTCATTAAAAATTATCTCGCAATGAAAAAATTTATAGCATTGATATTACTGCACCTGAAAAGTCAAAGTTTCCTTTAGGCATTGAGGAATTACAACGCTAATGCAACTAACGATAGCAAAAAAATCAAATTTTGTTCTATGTAATAACATATTTTTTTTTGTGCCAAAAAATAATGCCAAAAATAATAACTTATTTTAATGAACTATATGTCGTTCCTCCGTATTGAATGGTTATTTTTAATGTACCTATATCGTTTCCTTCGTGTTCAACGTTTATTTTCATGCTCTTATGTCCTTTCCTCCGTATTGAACGTTTATTTTTACGTACTTATGTCGTTTCTTCCGTATTTAACGTTTATTTCTATGTACTTATGTCCTTTCATTCGTATGTAACGTTTATTTCTATGTACTTATGTCGTTTCCTCCTTATTGAACTTTTGTTTTTATGTACCTATATTTTTTCCTCCGTATTGAACGTTTGTTTTTATGTATTTGTGTTGGTTCCTCCGTATTTAACGTTTATTATAATGTACCTATATCGTTTCCTCCGTATTGAACGTTTATTTTCATGTACTTATGTCGTTTACGTATGCTTTTTTACGTACAAATTTCAATAAAGACCGGAGCATATTTTTTATTATATAATAATAATAAGCATGCTCTGTTCTTTAATCAAACTTGCATAAATGAGAAGCTTCTGCCAAATTACAACAAAGTATGTTTTTTATGTACGTATATGGTCATTTTATGTTTGTATGTTTTTTATGTGCGAATGTCGTTTCCTCCGTATTGAACGTTTCTCCTTGTCAATCTTAAAACAAATAACTTGGTCTAATCCCTCCAGGGAAATATAATTGACCACAGTTTGTCGCATCATTAATACAGAGAAACATCTAAGAGCGCCCAGCATCGAGCTAATGGAACAGGATGTGTGCCAGATGCTGGACATTATTCTTTAACGACACCGCTTTACTTTGGACTTAAATTTCTTGTAATTTCTGGATTAAGGTTAACGGAGCAACTGAAAATAGTTTCGGTAGGATTCAGAACGTGATTATATATATATATATACATATATTGAAGAGTTTTTGTAATTAATTTTTTTGAACATTGCACAGCAACAGTAAAGAGTGGAATTTGTAAGGAATTTTGTTTCGTTTACCTCATACTCTTGTAACATAACCACGGCTCCAATTCACAGTGAAGTGTCCGATTTCCCTAAGTTGCACACAGCCTATAAAAGCTCCCAACATTTTAAGGCTTTTACTACTGCCAATTGAATAATAATATTTTGTACAGTATTCCCGTGTATATGCATCGTGACTTTTATCATACGATAATCGATTCAAGTTATATGCAACTCGATTAATATTCTTTCAAGGAAATCATTCCGCAATAAGAAGTCAGTTGTTCAAACCGCACTTCAAAAACTTGAAACTTACTGCGACCCACGGAGATTAAAAATTTCTCTATAAATTCCTTTCACTATTTTGCAGCATTTCCTAAATGCTATTCTATCTCGTGATTTTGAAACAGATAAAACGCTAATTTTTTAATCATCTCCCGCTGAAGAAAATAGATAACATACATAATCTAACATCAGTGGCGCGTTCGGACACACTTGGCATGGACATTCCGTATGCGTCCATGGGTGAACAACGAATCGTTCTTCACTACTGCCCACAATATTCAATACTTCGATCTGATTCACAATTCTTCCTTTTAATAAGCAATGCTTCTTTGTAATCTACAATACTATTAACTAATACTCAATAATGCTTTCTAAATCACAATATTTCTTTGTAATATCCTATAATTCTTCTTGCTTCTCAGTTAACGCCTCTTTCTAATTGAAATTTCCAGAGCCTGTCGCACTAGCAGAAGCTCTAGCATGGATCTATATTGCTCATGACTCGTTTTATTTTGTTCATTTCCTGTTCACTTAGGGATCTACATTCGAATATCCTTACGAATACGAATTGGCCGTTTACAAGTTTGTTACACCGCGTTAGCATCTTGCACTATTAGCACAAAGCTTATTAATTGCTTTATCATTGAGCTTGTTAGTGATTTGATAAAAATTTTCTACGAATTCGAACGTTTTAACAAATGTATTAGGACACGGGATAAATTCACAGTATTCTGGCATAGACTTTACTTCATTTTCTCTGCACTGGGAGAGGATTCGACGCGTGACCAATTTACCTGGGGCTGTTCAAACTAAAGGATAATAAGCTTTGCCTTAAGCTAATTTTTAGCCACCATACAATTTTACTGAATGAAATTCCAATTGATAATCTATTTTTCGTATGCGAGGGTCCGTTATATTTATTTGAGGCCCTATATATAGTTGTGTTTTGGCTTAATAATGAGAACTAAAGGGGAATTTTATTACCTGGTGATTTTGTTTTTAACTGTGTATAGAGAAAGATGGAGATTGAGGGTTTTACTCCTCCTCAACCTTCCCCAAAGCTATTGCGCCTCCGACTTCACTGAATGTCATACATCTATTTAGCGCTGCTGTTCTCCCAATGTTACATTTCACTGTTTTAATTGATATTATTTACAGTGTTCAGTAGATTTAGGATGTCCCTTTAATGATATAAAATAATACTGTAATAATAGTATATAATAATAATTTTACTCAAATATCAATTGTAGGCCCAACTCGGTAAATTTTTCGATATCATTTATTGATTCAACCTCGTCGTACTGGCATGAATTCTGCTGACTGTCCTCATCCAGTCAAGACATTGCTGTTCGTCCCCAAGAGAGTTAAGAATAAAGACAAGACTCTATTGCTTCAGGCAGAAACTGGTCAATCCAGATTTCAATAGTTCAAACTAGACCAGAATTAAAGTTAAAAATTACACTTCAATTGAGTTTGGCTTAATCAGGAGTTCAGGTCCACTATTTACCCACTTTCATGTATAGATGAAACTCTGTACTATTTGAGTAACCTAAAATTGTTGATTGAACGATCGTATTTCCCAATTAACCCTGTAAATTCTAGCTGTACATAGCTGTATGCCTTTCAAAAGGGCGATTATTTTCTTTAAATTTGAAGCTCATTCGCCCAATTGTACACATACTATATTGGCTTTAATTTCAGGCTGCGGGATGCCCAGTTAGAGATTTTTGTCATGTGACATGTTTTTTCAATGAATAAATTTCAGCTTTGTGGTATGAATGAAATGCAGTATTTTGCACTTACAATGTAGTTGATCGCTGAAGGGTTAAGGTCCCATGAAGGGTTAAGTTTTTTCTTCTTGATAAAAAATCTTGAAAAAACAATTCTGAATAGGTCCCATGATCTGGTTTATGTAATTTTTTGTCAATCATAAATTTTTAGTCTAGAATATATTTTATTACCGCAGAAATTTTGAATGGTACTGTTATAAATAATTGTCGCTGGTGTGATGCTATTCATAGTTAAATTTTAGGTGAAACATTTTGATGTCAGTAATATTACTGCGTTCTAATATTGCACCAGAATCTTCGTGCCTCCACTTAAAACTGACTGCAATATATTTTCATTGATGGCAAAATTCGCTACCATGAAAATGCACAGAGAAAATTGCGGGCCCGTGGCTGTCTCGATCAGTAAGCGAGACGCTTAGCATGTGTTTCGACTAAACTCTCGAGTATGAAGGAATTGAAATGCATCTTCTCATCATTAGTAAATTTTTCCAAGAAATCTAATAATAATTATTATAATCTAAATAATAATAATCGGAAGCGTCTCGGCTTGTGTTTTGGGTTAATGAAATAAATATTTCGATTTCCTCAAGAAATATACCGATGATCGTAAGTTGGAATATAAATTATAAATAAAGCTATTATAATTAGGGAACTAAAAATACAAAAGTATAAGCCATATTAGCTCATCTTTCATCTACGGACTCGAGATTCGGAGCCTTTCCACAATTTACTAATAAACAATCATTTAGAACAAATAATAATTGACCATTAGAATCAGAATATGGAAGGGAAAACTATAATATGAAAATTATATAGAATGAATTTCTTGATAACTATATAAACACCATCGAATTTACATGTTCATGATTAATACGGAATAAACAGAACTAATAAGAACACACTAACACATACCTCGTGGTATAGAATCACGGGACAAAATAACAACTAAGAACCATTCATACAGATCACAAATATGTGGTAATGCAAGAGAAAAATAGCAAATTTTAAGTCGTATCGCGATCCCTTATACAGTGTTCAATCCGCAGTCTTAGTCGGTTTTAGAGCCATTTTTATTGATCGATTTTTTTAACACAGTTCTCTTTTCCCAAATTTTCTTGAATGCTTACAGATAAAATTCGACTCAGCTAGATTAATACGTTTTTCACGTGTGAATTGCGTATCATGTGTCAGTGCGTATGAAGACTTATCTCACTTCATCACAAGCTCTCCCATCAATGACCAGACGAAAAAAGTATCAACCAACCTACTGTATAGGGCAGAAAATAAGCAACGTTATATGTAAGGGAAGCAATTGCAGACTATGAATAAAGCTCACCGTGAATGCAAATTAAAAATAGTTGTTGAAAAATTTCCGTGATACGAAAAGAATTTTAAAAATTTTAAAATGCGCCGGCTACCGCAGCGTCAATGGAGGGGAAATACATGCTGGGACAAAATAGGTAGCAGAGTCCCTCAACATGATTGCAATCTAGGGACCGAATGAAAAGCGTTTGATCGTTTGCCGTTTTATATAAATGATGAAGATTTTGTCCTAGCATCGTCTCATCACAAAACGACAGGTAGGGTTTATTCGAACACTGGCTCAGCAAGAATAATTGATATGTGGTGGAGTAATTATGGTTGTCGTAAATTCAATCATAAAGCTTTGTGCCAGCCACCGGTTTTTTAGGTCAACTAAATGGATTTCTAAATTAAATTTAATATTAGGTCAACTAAATCGAATGGATAAAATTAAAGCTGCTTTCGACAGGTAAGGTAGAATATGCTCATATAATTGAAATTTTGTGAAGGAGCCAAAGTTAACTTATATTTATGTTTAAAATTGCTTATATATTTTTATTGTGTACCTATGTAAAATGATTTTTAATTTTGCCGGCGGGGCTCTAATTGTTGAACTGCTTGCCGTTTTTTGCTTCGATTAATGAGCCAACTTAAATTCAATGTTTATGTTACTCTTGTTGCTCAAATTATATCCATTTGTTTAAATTATACCCAAAAGTCAGTATAAACGTGATCGCCATCGCTTATGGTTCGTAACTATTTTAGGCTCTACTAGAGCTGTGAAGATTTTTATTCCATTAACTTACCTTAGATTTCATCAAGTATTCTTAAGTAATGCAGTGACACCAATAAGATTTCAACAAGATTTGCAATCTTGTCATTATGTGACCCTATTGATCATTAGATCATTGATCGGAGCAAGCAGCTTGTGTCCGGGAATTGAACAAAGCGCGCTGCCCAAATGAGGTTCAGAGTCCGTGAATAATGGATTAGGATAATGTAAACGCGTATATGTAAAAAGATTCTCAGCTCAATTAAAGGATTTGATGAGCCAAAATGCAAATAAAATTCTGGAAACATACGATGCTGTTTAATCGTTGGAAATGAAATTCACCACACAATGACGAATCAGTTAAGCAGCGTATTGATTTTGAAATTTCAGTGAATGTATTAGATACAGTCTATAGGAAAACTGCGTAATGGAGCCAATTTTCTTCAATTTTCGTAATAGCGCCAATTTCAATTGACGATGAATTCTATTCGCAATGCTCTTTATTATTCAAATTGATAAGCAAATGTATTGATCTTCAGTGGTCTTCGTAAATAATATTTTTCTACCCTGTTGTAAAGGGAAGATTTTAAAAAAATTGTCCTTAAATACTTGAATATAGTTCAATAATTTATCACAAAAAAATCAAATGCGCCTTTGTTAGAAGTTTAATACTACGTAGTAGTCTTCATTTGACAAAACCGACGGGTGTTTGATTTTGAAGGCATTCCAGTTTTATTGGCCCGTTCGTCCCCAAAGCATCAATTTCATATAAACAATTAGGGTTTATCAGCTAGAACTCATGTTCGTCACGAGCATATGTAGCATAAAGTGTAAATTGAACAAAACTTGTTTTCTACCTGTTTTCTCGAGATCGTTAACATAATGCCCGTATTACCCTTTCTGCGACTGTGAAAATCGTAATGAACATTTTTAACGTCATGTTTTCATGTTAACTATTTCTGTAAAACTATGAGCATTATTATCCACTTTTTGGTAACTCATGTCAGGCGGTAGAGGGTTAACATGCGGCCAAGTTGACATGACTTATTTAATATGCATGATGAAAAAGCAGCTAAATGCAAGCAGCAGGAATAATTTTGGTTTGTACGATTGTACAATTTGCCCCTAATACAGTCGGACACAATTGTTCAATTGTAGAAATGTTAAGCTTATATTCAACAATATGACGTTTTATGTGATAAAAGGTTTATTACCATTCAATTGTTTTTCTTTGTATAGGCAGGATCTTCCATCGCGGTTTCGGAAAAATTATCATGATAGATTGATATCGACTGCTTAAAATAACCTCATAACCGTGCTGCACTTGTTCATAGGTCACCGAGACTTGGTCTGTTATGTAAAATTCGTTGACATGAAATAGACCCGATCAAGAAAACGTCGAACGAAAATTATAAGTGAAGAGATATATGTTCGTGCCCGGGGCCGGAAAAGTATTTTTCTGCTAAAATTAATAAGAGTATTTATTTTTGAGTATATCAAAAAATAAATAATCAATGTAAAATTAACCAAACTGCAAACAGTCGATATCAATCGATATATCTATTCTAGACTCATGCAGAAATAATAAATTATCTACTGAATGCTTCCGCCCACCTATTTTTACATATATGTATTTTAGTTTAGTTTTAGTTTGAGTCCAAACTATAGTTGATCTTTGAGATCGCTATTTGTAGGGGCTCTTGCCTCAATATACGTGAGTCTATAGTTGAGGTGACACTGGATAAAATCAACAAAAAGAACGAATTGAAATCCTGGCAGAATTTTTGCTTACTGAACATATGAATGACACAGCAGATTTTTTAAAATATTTTTTCAATTTGCAAATAATGAGTAGAAGACTACGTTATAAGTAACTTTTTTTTCTCTAATATAAGTAACTTTGTTTTTCTCTAATAAGTTTTATAAGTAACTTTCTTTTTCTCTAATAGAAGTATCATTATTTATGTTTTTAAAATCATAACAAAAAGGACATTCATATCCATATCCCAGTAGATTATTGTATAACATATAGCAATTTCAAAGAAGAAAATTTATTTATTTGTTTCATGTTGCCCACTTACGTGGGAAATTTGTTTTATGAAATGAATAATAAAGAAGGTTCGGAAAATCCTCAGGTCATCGAATAATCTGAGTTAGCCAATAATATTGCAGTAAATTTTAAGTTTTTCTATATTCTATATTGCGAGTTTCCTATATTTCTTAAAAATATATTTTTTACAAATATTCTGGGATAAATAAATTATTCCAGCTCCTTGCTCAGATTAATATTTTACTAAACAACGTACATTTGAATATTCAATCATCTTTCGAGTGCTTATGGTGAAAATTAAGCGACTGAAGTAGTAGGAAACTTCCGTGTTTTTTATTTCTGTTTCATCAAAGACCCAGCCGAATATCTATCTAATCAGTATGAAGTCTCTTTGATAGAGTATGCACGCTTTCTGTAATCATTTCATAATGTCACTGTTCAAGTTGATGAAAGACAAATGTCTAAAAAGTGGTATTTACACGCGCAGCTCTTGATTACTAATTGCTTACGAATATACATATTCCATAAGTACCGACCAAACGATTGTTGGCTTTTCAGATTATTCCGCGCTTCATTTCACAATTTCGTGAAAAATGCAAAAGATTCCTAACATTTTTGGTTGTAAATACACTACTACAACAACATGACGATAACGAACCAAAAATGAACCTGACGCAGTTATTATGTTGTGTATATTTTATTATTAAAAGATACCGATAAGTCGCGACTGCGTCTATCCCAGTACAGGGCCGCTGCGTCTATCCCAGTACAGGGCCGCTGCGTCTATCCCAGTACAAGGCCGCTGCGTCTATCCCAGTACAAGGCCGCTGCGTCTATCCCAGTACAGGGCCGCTGCGTCTATCCCAGTACAGGGCCGCTGCGTCTATCCCAGTACAGGGCCGCTGCGTCTATCCCAGTACAGGGCCGCTGCGTCTAACGACTCACAAAGAAAAAAATTTACTCATTAGAACCCAGCGAAAGAGTCGTAAGAAGTAAAAAATGCGTACGCATTTGAAAGAATATTGTAGAAAAAGCTTGAATTGGTCTTTTTAGCGCATTTTTTCATTTATGGAAAAAATGCGCTATTGTGCTCGTCATGTCCGTCAGTCTGTCCGTCCGTCCGTCCGTCCGTCCGTTCGTGACATCACGTTTGCGCTCTCTGTGAAAATGCGCTTTCTGTCACTCACTGCAGTGAGTATTGATCTAATTTTTTTGTCTGTCTAAGTACATGACGAGCTGTGGCTAATGCGTACACTTGCTATCCGATCTGAGGGCAACTAGCGTTCCGATCTGAGTGAAACTAGCAATCCGATCTGAGGGCAACTAGCTGTCCGATCTGAGTGAAACTAGCAATCCGATCTGAGGGCAACTAGCTGTCCGATCTGAGTGAAACAAGCAGTCCGATCTGAGAGTATTTAATTAAACATATATCTCGTTCGAGATATTCCATTAAGTATTGAAATTTATTCCTAAATTTCGCTCCATTTACATGTAACCAATATATTGGTTGCGTGCAATCAGTCATGTTTGATTACAGTCGATCAATATTGCACCACCCCAACTCCACTCCATACATGAGACGTCGTTGCTTGAGGATATTCAAGGCTAAGTATTAGAAAATCACAATAAAAGTTCTGGCTTCGCCTCCTGCAGATTTTATTGCGTATCGATTTGGTTCCAAAAATTCACATAATTTGTTTTCCAATGGTCTGACGAGAAAGTGAGGATCACTAATCATTAAAGGTTTAATGGACAAAGCTATCTGTTAAAAATAAAGAACTATGTACTCAGGCATGATCTCATATTTTCGTAAATTATTAGAAAGTTCTCTCTGTTATAAAATTTAAGACTGGCGCGTTCACTCATTGAACAGATCATTTCCTTTTTACAACAAATTCGTGTACCCTTTAGGAAGATCAGTGGCAGGATTAAAAAAGTATTTATATCAATTGAATAGGTTTTGGTTGCTTGTCGCTTTCTTCAGTTAATAAGAACTTGATACTCTAATTTTTAAGTCTACTGGATGCAATACGTGATTTTTGTAAGCAATAACAATTTCTGCAGAAAAGGGAGTAGAACTGTTGTGAAAATTCACATCAAAATTACAGAATGCTTCCCTTGCGTTGCGGTAAAGATTGCTTTCTAAAGTAATTTATGTTTCCTTCAATTCCTTACAAATTTATTGAATTGACATNTGAATATTTTGGCTGTTTTCTTTGCTTTTAAATTTTTGCTAAACTTAAGAAAAGTAATTAGAATTTAGCAAGCACGATATTGTACCTTAGTAATAAACAACAAAGTATACTTTTAACTCTAGGAAAAACACCGAGAATTGCAGAAACATAAAGACTCAGGACCATATTAATTGGGGAATACGCCGACATGCCGGGCCGTCCATAAAAGGTTGGTAAATCCTCGTGTTACAATTGCCGTATAGCATCAAGAGCTTTAATGGAAAAACTGCACATTGCGTCTCACTTCCGCGTCTGCAATCGCCTCCGTCGGGATTCAGCCGCGGCAGAGAATGTCTGCCCCATATCTGTGTCACCAGGGCAGCCTTATTATAGCAGTAAACAGGCAGGCATGTCCATGTTACATTGACATTCGCCCATGCCTGCGTGACCACTCCATGTTCACTACCAAATGTTCCGCAAACTACGGTCATGTAACTTAACCCTCTCTCCGTGTGTCATTCTCCGGAAATATAACTTTAAAGTCAACCCTCTACCGCCGTATGTCACTCTCCGGGAACATAACTTTCAACTTAAATTAAACGTAAACTATTGAGTGTAGCGGCCTAAGGACGTATGTAAGCAGCAGAGAACATTTTAAAGTTGTACGTGACGGCAACCATCAGTGCAAGTCATTTGGCGCTCACTAGAACGTATCTTTTTTATGAAGTAGGCGCGTGACAATATTGCTCCTGTTACTCATGTCAGGCGGTAGAGGGTTAAATTCATCATTGAAGGACTAGTTTGAACAGTTGGTAAAGATGCCTTTACAGAACGGCCTTGGTTACTGCAAGAATTTCGAGCTTTAGTTTTTATACTATGAACTTCAACAGTAATCGTTCAACAGTAATCGCTGTTGAACGATCACTTCAATCGTAATCGTTGAAGTAATCGTAATCGTAACAGTAATCGTTCAACAGTAATTGCTGCCTCCGATGCTAATTTAAGTGTGCCTGGATTGAAGTTAGAAGTTCAGAAGTTCCCTCGAGTGCGTCCTTCATACATCCTTTAGAAATTTCGTCTCCTAGCATATTCATTTATATTCCCAAACGTTAAATTTAAGTTTCTGGTGTAATTCAACCTACTAAGCAAACATAAATCGGAATCGGATTCCTAATCAATGAACCAAGAAATTTGTTATTATTAATTTATTATTTATCAATTATTAATTATTATTTGGCAACATTTGACTTTATATGTACAGTATATATGTAGCACCCGATGAAACTCCTAAATAACTTCTCAATTATGTTTAAATGCGTTTCAAAACCTTTATATCGGGTATCTAGGACAAGGCCCATGCATGACAACAAAATTAAAATATTTAAAGTTTGTCAGCGCAGCCTTTCGAATTCTGGCATGCTAAGCTAAAGGCAAATTTTTCGCTTAATCTGTANTTGTTTTTATGTATTTGTGTTGGTTCCTCCGTATTGAACGTTTATTTTCATGTACTTATGTCGTTTAAGGATGTTTTTTACGTACAAATTTCATTAAAGACTGGAGCATATTTTTTATTATATAATAATAATAAGCATGCTCTGTTCTTTAATCAAACTTGCATAAATGAGAAGCTTCTGCCAAATTACAACAAAGTATGTTTTTTATGTACGTATATGGTCATTTTATGTTTGTATGTTTTTTATGTGCGAATGTCGTTTCCTCCGTATTGAACGTTTCTCCTTGTCAATCTTAAAACAAATAACTTGGTCTAATCCCTCCAGGGAAATATAATTGACCACAGTTTGTCGCATCATTAATACAGAGAAACATCTAAGAGCGCCCCGCATCGAGCTAATGGAACAGGATGTGTGCCAGATGCTGGACATTATTCTTTAACGATACCGCTTTACTTTGGACTTAAATTGCTCGTAATTTTGGGATTAATGTCATCTGAGAAACTGCAAATAATTTCGGTAGGATTCAGAACGTGATTTTATATATTGAAGAGTTTTTGTAATTAATTTTTTAAACACTTCACAGAAACAGTAATGAGTGGAATTTGTAAGTAATTTTTTTTCGTTTAGCTCTTACTCCTATAATATCACCACGGCTCCAATTCACATGCAGTAAAGTGTCCGATCTTCCTGCCTAAGTTGCACACAGCCTATAACAGCTCTCAACATTTTAGGGCTTTTACAATTGTCAATGAAATAATTAAATATTATTCAGTATTCTCGTAGGTATGCATCTTGACATTAATCATACGCTAATCGATTTAAAGTTATTTGCAACTCCATCAATACGGATGAGCAACGAATCGTTCTTCGCTACCGGCCTACAATACTTTCTAATTCACAATACTTTTAACTAATACAGTACCTAGTCGCAAAATTTCTTTCTAATACCCAATTTTTCTTTGTGCTTCTCAATGCCTCTTTGTAATTGAACATTTCCGAAGCTTGTCGTACTAGCAGAAGCTTTAACACGAATATTCTACTTGTGACTCGCTTTACTATTGTTCATTTTCTGTTTACTAGGGCTCAACATTCTAAACTTCTTGCGCATACGAATAGTCCAATTAAAAGTTTGTCTCACCGCGTTTGCATCTTTCGTTGTCAGCACAAATCTTATTGTTTTATCATGCTGCTTATTAGTAATTTGATCAAATTTTCTGCGAATTCAGGGTTTTACTCGTCCTCAACCTTCCCCAAAACTATTGCGCCTCCGACTTCACTGAATGTCATACATCTATTTAACGCTGTTTTTCTGGGAATTTTACATTCATTAGTTATAATCTGTATTAATTACAGTGTTCACTAGATTTAGGATGTCCCATTAATGATACCATAAAATAATCCTGAAATAATATTGTATAATAATAATAATTTTGATCACCTATCAGATGTAGGCCTCCACTCGGTAAATCTTTCGATATCATTTATTGATTCAATCGTACTGGTATGAATTCTGCTGACTGTCTTAAACCGGTCAAGCCATTGCTGTACGTCACCAAGAGGGTTAAGAGTAAAGGCAAGACTCGATTGCTTCTGGCGGAAACTGGTCAATATAGATTTCAATAGTTCAAACTAGATCAGAACTAAAGCTGAAAATTACACTTCAATTGAGTTTGACTTAATCAGGATTTCAGGTCCACTATTTACCCACTTCCCATGTATAGACGAAACTCTTCACTGTTTGAGTAACCTGAAATTAGCGATTGAACGATCGTATTTCTGAATTGGCCCTCTAAAGTCTAGCTGTACATATCTGTCGCCTTTCGTAAAGGCGATTTTTGTTTAAATTTGAAGCTCATTCATCCAATTGTACACATAAATCGGCTTTAATTTCAGGCTGCCTATGCCCAGTTGAAGTTTTTTGACATCTGTCATGTTTTTTCAATGAATAAATTTCAGCTCTGTGGTATGAATGAAATGCAGTATTTTGCACTTACAATACAATGTAGTTGATCGCTGAAGGGTTAAGGTCCCATGAAGGGTTAAGTTTTTTATTCTTGATGAAAAATCTTGAAAAAACAATTCTGAATAGGTCCCATGATCGGGTTTTGTAATTTTTGTCAATCATAAATTTTTAGTCAAGAATATATTTTATAACCGCAGAAATGTTGAATGGTACTGTCATAAATAATTGTCGCTGGTGTGCTGCTATTCATAGTTAAATTTTAGGAGAAACATTTTAATGTCATTAATATTACTGCGTTCTAATATTGCACCAGAATCTTCGTGCCTCCACTTAAAACTGACTGCAATATATTTTCATTGATGGCAAAATTCGCTACCATGAAAATGCACAGAGAAAATTGCGGGCCCGTGGCTGTCTCGATCAGTAAGCGAGACGCTTAGCATGNTAAACGTGAACACCATTGCTTATGATTCGTAACAATTTTAGGCTCTACGAGAGCTATGAAAATTTTTGTTCTATCAAGCTACCTTAGATTTCATCAAGTATTCTTAGGAACTGCAGTGAAACCAATAAGATTTCAACAAGATTTGCAATCTTGTCATTGTGACCCTATTGATCGTTAGACCATTGATCGGAGCAAGCAGCTTGTGTCCGGGAATTGAACAAAGCGCGCTGCCCAAATGAGGTTCAGTGACCGTGAATAATGGATTAGGATAATGCAAACGCGTAAACGTAGAAAAGATTCACAGCTCAATTAAAGGATTCGATAGGCCAAAATGAAAATAAAGAATCTGAAAACATACGATGCGGTTTAATCGTTGAAAATGAAATTCACCACACAATGACGAATCAGTTAACCAGCGTATTGATTTTGAAATTTCAGTGAATGTATTAGATACAGTCTATAGGAAAACTACGTTATGGAGCCAATTTTCAACTAAATTTCTTGTTCAAGATGATGTATTCTATTAGCAATGATTCTTATTATTCAAGCTAATAAAAAAATGTATTAATCTTCAGTGGTCTTCGTTAACCTATGATGTATTGATGTATTCTATTGATATATTCTAGTAACCTAAAATTTTAATATTTATCTTACCTATTGTTATGTGAAAATTTCATATATATAACTGTCCTCAAATACTTGAATATAGTTGAATAATTTATCAAAAAGAATATCGAATGCGTATTTATTAGAAGTTTGATACGGCAGAGTAGTCTTTATATGACAGACCGATGGTTGCTTGATTTTTCCAGTTTTATTGGCCCGTTCGTCCTCAGAGCATCAATTCTAAAAAAATATAACTCAGTACTCACTGCAGTGAGTGACATTTTCTCGTCGACGAATACTTGAGGTCACGGACGGACGGACAGACGGGCGGACAGACAGACGGACATGGCGAGCACAATAGTGCATTTTTTTCCATAAATGAGAAAATGCGCTAAAAACAATTAGGGTTATCAGAACTCATGTTCGTCACGAGCATATGTAGCATGAAGTGTAAATTGTGCAAAATTTGTTTTCTTGAGATCGTGAACATAATGCCCATATTACAGTGCTCTTTCTGAGACTATGAAAACCTTAATGAGCATTTTTAATGTCACATGTTTTCAGTTTGACGATTTCTGATAAAATTATAGGCATTATTGTCCACTTTGAATCAAACGTATTAATATTTGAACCGAGTCCCTGACGACGAAATACTTAAATATGAACTGGAGTTAGAAACTGACCGGCGAGCCACATTTCTTCAGTGTTAGTAAGAATAATATAGCAACTCATCGGCGGTTCGGTATCCAATGCTGGTAACAGCTTATCAAACTTTAATAGAATCAGTCATATCAAGTAACTAGAGAACGCTTCGATTTAACATAATTTGCATTGAATTACAATAGATTCTTAAAAATGATTGCCATCGTTGCCATGACAGAGCCTATGATGCCATGGACTGCTGCTTCCCGAATTGAATTCTGCTTTCACTCCAAGGGTTAAAAATCAATTGAAGAAAATATTTCGCAATTTCGTGGAAACATGATGAAGTTTTCGGGCTGTTTTTGATTAAGTAGAAAACGCCTCACTATTCCCAAAAACGGTAAAATTTTCGATTAGGCATCTAAGCTAAGTTTTTTTAGGTTACCTATTCATGAAAAAAAATTTTCTCTGACATTCTGTCAAATTTTAGAGCACGATCCCCCCTCCGGTCGTGTGCCTCCCATCAGAATCAGACGAATCGTCTCAATCGCCAGCACAAAATCCAACGTGTTGGCGGTCAGCAAAAGTTTCCTGTACGAAATTGCGCCTCCTCTTCTTCCTCAAATTGAGCTAATTTCGGGGCACGGAGAAAACTTCCTTCGTTTGGACCGGCCACGCCGCAAAAAGTTACTGCAGAAGACACACCGCTGGACTATATCATCCATGTTCGAGCCTTGACCATGGTTTTACTGGCGTACAAAAAATATTTAAAATTTTACGTAAAGTACGAACGTAAATATATCATTGGACTCAGACAAGCATACTGCGTTTCTATTTTCCTGAGGTGCACAAAGAAATTTTAGAATGTTTTACAGAGTATGAAAGTAAAAATATTATTGGACTCTGACATACTGCGTTCCTACGCGCAAATTTTGAATGATATCAAGGAAACTGGAATTTTTCAAAGGGAAGTCAAATCATAATGGCGGACACGTGTGAGGCATTTCATTTACGATTTAGATGATGGCTGATAAATATACATGCTAAATATCACCTGTGTACATATAAATACTTGTGGGTATTGCTTAAACTATTGTTTATATTGTAAACGACTCTCACGGATAGTTCTTCCGACAGCCATTGACTCTAAAATCCACTATGATTTGCAGAAGTGCAGTTTTTCTGGTTAAGATTAAAAATATATGTGGCTTTTTCGATATATTCATGAATACAAGTCACTTAAACATTTCAGATGTTATTTTGGACTGTTTTCTGCAGGTGGAGTTAACACTGTAACGGACGTTCCTTTACCCATTCCCATTGTTGTGCGTGTCTTGATAGGAATAGTTGATCTAGTAATTTAGTCTCTAGTAAATATACGGATTTGAGTGCAGCTTATTTACACCTGGTCACTTGATAGGAGTATGTCACGACGACCCGCGACAACACAATGTATGATTTAATTTTTACATAAAGCATCTGTTCACTGAAAATATTAACTTAACCCGCAATCCTGGACCTTATCATAGGTTAATAATTAGATCACAGGTTAATAGCTTCTGCAAAGTCTGCAACATTCGGTTTTACATCCATGAATATGAATGCACTGTTAGAAAAATCGGTGAAAAAACGGTCCCACTGGCGTTCTAGTGGCCGGTCGCCCCGTGAAAATAAACATTTTTGCCGTTTTTATCAGATGTTTTACGGATTTCTAGTGTTAAATTAGAACAAAAACGGCGACACGATGTTTCTTTTCACGTGCCGACCGGCCACTGAAACGCCGGTAATACCGTTAACGGTATTTTTTTTGACAGTGTGAAATCTCAGACGGCAGGCATGGATGCCGTCTTGGGGGCGATGCTATCTGACTCCTCTTGGTGTTGGTTTTCTTTTTTCACATTAAAAAATGTGGCTAATAAAATAAGTTAAATGTGGCATCGAAATAAAAATATCGCTTTTCGATGTATTCATGAACAGTTTGTTCATTAATACATACAGTCTCGCCTAACACTTATATACCGCGATATATTTTCTCAGCACCAAACCCCTTTAACATTCGGCCAAGTAGACATGAGTTTTTGAATATGTATGATGAGAATAAGAAGCTAAAGAAAAGCAGCACGAATAATTTTGGTTTGTGAGATTGTACAATTTACCCCATATATCCATCAGACACAATGATTTAATTGCAGAGATGTTAAGCGTATATTCAACAATATGCCGACGTTTTATATGAAAATCGTTTATTACAATTCGATTGTTTCACTTTGTATAGGGAGGACCTTCCATATCGATTTAGTAAATATTATCATGATACATATATTGATATTGACTGCGTAGAATAAAAACCTTAGGTCATCGAATAAGCTGAGTTAGCCAATAATATTGCAGTATATTTCAAGATTTTGGTCCAGTTTTTTAGCGCATTTTCTCATTTATGAAAAAATGCACTATTGTGCTCACCATGTCCGTCTGTCCGTCCGTCTGTCTGTCCGTCTGTCGTGAGTACTGAGTTATATATTTTTATGTGTCTTAATGAGATATTTCATAAAAATATTCTGGGATAAATGAATGATCCCAGCCCCTTGAACCGATTAAGATTTTACACAGCAACGTACATTTGATTATTCAATCATCATTTGAGTGCTTATTGCGAAAATTAAGCGATTGAAGTATTAGGAAGCTTTCGAGTGTTTTTTTTTATTTCTGTTTCATCAAAGACCAAGCAAGTTATCTAACTAATCAGTATGAAGTCTCTTTGATAGAGTATGCACGCTTCTTGTAATCACTTCATAATGTCACTGTTTAATTAAGTTGATTTGAGACAAATGTCTATAAAGTAGTATTTATACGCGCAGCTCTTGATTGCTAATTGCTTACGAATATATCCCATAAGAACACACAGAATTATTGGTTGTTGCTTTTCAGATTATTCTGCGCTTCAGTTCACAAGTTCGTGAAACTTGCAAAAGGATTCCTAACAATTTTGGTTATAAATTAACTACTAAAACAACATGACGATCACGAACCAAACATAAACCTGACGCAGCTATTATGTTGTGTGTATATTTCATTATTAACAGATACCGATAAGTCTGGACTGCGTCCATCCCAGTACAGGGCCGCTGCGTCTATCCCAGTACAGGGCCGCTGCGTCTATCCCAGTACAGGGCCGCTGCGTCTATCCCAGTACAGGGCCGCTGCGTCTATCCCAGTAGAGGGCCGCCAAAGAAGTATCTTATTTACTGCAAATGACGGAGGCGCTTCGTTATGGCCTGGTGACCGTGCCTGGAAGTAATAAAAAGGAGCCAGAATCTGGAGCGGCAGTCAAGGTTAATTGATATTGGCAAGCCAGAATGTATTTTCTCACTGGGAATAAGACATTTGTTTTGTGTCCTTGGAGTAATGCACTGCAAATGTGATGATGAAACACTGCACGGTCAGAAATTCTTTTAGATAATAATATTTTAATGCCTAATTTTTCAAGAGAAACCGATGAAAATCCAACAGAAGTAATTGAATTCCATTTGTGAAGACTTTAGGGATTTCCGGGATGGGAATTTTTATTTTGAGCGGGTCAAATACTAGCAAAAATTCTCTTTTGTGAGTGGCAATTTCATATAATTAAAGACGAGTAATGACCGAATATCTTTGACACGTCAAAGCAGACGTTTTCTTTTCTCATCGTCGTATCGTCGTATAATATTCCTTCTAGTAGTCTTACTCTAGGCAGGTACCGTAATAATTAACACTCTCGAGCACCGTATCTTCCAGTAGTTCTACACAAGGCAGGTACCGTAATAATTAACACTCTCGAGCACCGTATCTTCCAGTAGTTCTACACAAGGCAGGTACCGTAATAACACACTCTCGAGCACCGTATCCTCCAGTAGTCCTACACAAGGCAGGTACCGTAATAACACACTCTCGAGCACCGTATCCTCCAGTAGTCCTACACTAGGCAAAGACCGTATTAACACACTCTCGGACACCGTATTTCTCTAGCAGTCCTACACAAGGCAGTACCGTATTAACTCTTCTGAACAGTAAATCTTCATTGGATGTCCAATCGCTTGCGACTGCTATGAGTTTAAACTGATGCATCTTGGATTTGTTTGGAAGAAATGCAACCGAACAAATATCGCGGCGAATATCTCCTTCACACTCTCAGCCTGAATATATGCGACCGTGCATGCGACTGTTCTGACATACTCATGGTATGTTGAATAAAAACTATTAAGAATTATTCGCATGATCTACCCATGTTGTTCAGTAGACTGAAGTTAAATAGATGCAGCACCACGCATGCCATCGACCAGTCGAATGTGTGATGTGCACAAGCGTACGCAAAATTTCGACGCAGATTATGACTTTGATTACTAAGACTGTGATATAGTCTAAATCTCTGATGATTTTGCTGTCATCTTATTGAGCTCACACACTTGTTAAATTGCAAGAAAATTTGAAATTACCCCCCCCCCTTCTTCCCTTCTGACTTGCAAATTTATCGGAATCCCAAATCCCGCTTATAATAACAAAGTTAGCGCATACCTCTTCGAACCTAGAATAAAACATTGAAAGGAAATGCCCCATTAGATTTTAGTTTCATAATTAGAGAAAATAATACTGTGACTTTCAAATTAAGTTTATGTTTCCAAATTTAATTAAATCTAAATCTAAATCTAAATTAAATTAAATCCAAATTTGTGATTCGACCTTTTCCTTCCCGTTTTGTTATGCCTTCCTATTCTCACATGAGAAGAATAAAATTCAACAACATGCAGGGAATTTCACGGTACAATAAATGAATCGTGGATACAAGCCTGTTCAGCCCCTCCAAGCTTGCTTCTACAATGCCTAGCTTCAAACACGCAAACCAATTACCTATGAACAATTACGAAGATTTGTTGAAGGTTTCGTGTTGTGTTTGAAGCCTTGTACCATAATTACATGGGGGCTGATCGAACGGACAACACAATACTTATCATATTGTAAATTTATAGAAATTTCGTAAATCGAACTTGATTTAAACAACGAAACATTGCCAAAAGAGGAAAAAAAATAACTGAAATTAGAAATGCAATATTTACTGAGGAAAGTATACGTTTCTTACAAGAAAAAACTCTAAATTTCCTTTGGAAATTTCAAAACGTACGTAGTTTAGTAGGAGTTTCACGTTAAAATTTGAATTGCTCTAGATGGTGACTTTGAGGCGCCATTAAGGGTCTCGTTTGAAGAAGAAAAGGGGTGCTCATCTGGTCAGTTTTTGAGCGGGCTGAATGTCAAAATAATTAGAGTCAAAATTACTCCAAGTTTTTTTAATAGATCGACATATTTCGTTAAATGAATAAATTTTTAGATTTACGAGTACTCTCGAGTTGAATTTCAGGCGTTATGAATACTAATTCTATTTCAGAAACGGCTGAACTTATACTCGTAAAATTATAACAGTTTTTTATCGCTTTAGAGTAAATAAAATTCAGGAAAAGTCTGCTATGAAAAAACGATTAAACACTAATAATTCAAGCAATTATATCAATTCTTCTGATAAGTTTTTTTTTTGATAGATCGACATATTTCGTCAGCCATCGTCATTATATAAATTCTGAAGCGCCTTCTAGTAACCTAGAAATATTCTCGTAAAAGCAATATCCTCCAATATGTTGTAATATTGAAGTCAAATGCTAATTTTCAACAAAAAATATTTTTAACTTACATCACTTGTGTACGTTACCATGGTAAGAAGAAATAATTTGTCTGGATAAGCGAACTTATGCTGCAAGTAACGGCATTGACTGAAGGTAACGGTATGAATTTACATTTCAATCAATTTATTGGTTCTTACGCACTAGTTTCGGCAAAAAGTTCAATTTTTAATTCTGCTAAACACTCGCACAAGTACATCAATTGTGAAATCTTAAGAAAAATTCATGTGCATGAGAAATAATTTGCGTTTAAAAATGACCTTTTAGAGACAACACTCCTAAAGAAGCCAGTGTCTCTGATGTTACACATGTACAATGAATTTCTCATTTTATTTTTAAACATATGAAAAATAAGATTTATTCAATATTTTTGTTATTATTAAAAATGTTTGAAATTTCTTTAAATTATTTATTCTGTAAAATGATTCAAGCATTGTCTCCGACTTTACGCAAGTGTGCGAATATTCAGATCTCTGGACCAGTAAAAGTGTGTTAAATATCGATAATAAGATTTGTAGCATACAAACAAACAAACAAGAAGTAAAGTTAAAGAGAAGTGTTGTAATTTATATTACATCGTTCTCACAACAATATTCGTAGCAAGTACAATGGTTCAAAACGATGAATTTTCTGAAGTCTGTATCGACGATACATGATTAGAGTAATTATACATGATCACTCTAACAGAAAACAGAGCATCTGTGTATGCTTAAGCTGAAATTCTTACAGACTTGATGAAATACTTTCAAATGTTTGTAAAAGAATATGAAACCTAAACAAAAGTTATTTGACTAGCGCCAGAGCTCATTTGTGCGTCTCGTAGTTGCAGGGCAATTGTGAAATAGCAATGAATGCTTTGAGATGATGCAGGAATTCACAAATTTAAAGCAGCAATTTACAATGTTTTCATGCGTGCATCATTGCAGTTTCCTGCCGGTTGTGTGCAGAGTAAACAAATCGAATTTTTCTGTAATGCATTCTGATTGCCAGACACTTGAACACGAACTGAAACGTATATACTCAGTCAATTGCAAACCGGTAGCTCATTTTAGGTCTTCAATGGAAGCACATTTGGCACCTATTGATAAAAATAATGGCTAATTTAGGAGCTTTACTCTGAGCCTACTGCCTAAAGCGAGGGCATTACAGCGATCGTATTGTATGTTTTCCATTAATTACGTCTTTTGCGCTTATGGGCTGATTGGGCAAAGCCATTATTTTGGGGACGCTGCATGTATGGGTGACTTCATTATTTTAGCCGACCAATCTGCCGGTGAAGCGACCGCTCTATTGCCTGCCTCCATTGCCAGAGATTCCTTTATTGTGTCCATCCTATAAGTTAGCGGTAGTCAGCTAATGCAAGCATGTAACTATTAGGTTTTTAAATGTCTCTAATTTAATAGTATTTAACATTTAAGTTTAGTAATTTAGTATTTTTCGTCTAGATATGCGTAAATAAATGCATGGTTTCATGCATTTCTATGCACCAAGGATACCTGTTTGGAATCATAGACTCGTTTGAAAAAATTATGTTGGAAAATGTCCATGTATTCAAATTATGTGGCAAAGTCAACTGCAAACGTAATTAATCGATCCTTCATCATATTTAATTTACTTATATAGTGTACATTGAACAATTGAAATAATCTTTTATGAAACAGCATATTTTTAAAAACTTTTATAATATCAACCACGCAATTGTTAAATAATTGTTCATGACTAACTTCTATGATATCATCCACGCAACTGCTAAATAATTGTTCATATTTCCATTTAAAATAACGGCACCGCGGGGTTGGTTCATAATTACAAACAAATTGTTATAAATTCCATATAAATTGTTCATAATTCCATTTAATTCCATGCAGCGCGGGGTTGGACAGGACCAAATACTGATGAGGTATCATATTTACGCGCACCCTAACAAAATTTAGAGTCGCCCCAGCTTCTGGTAATCCAAATCAGAAGCTGACGCGTCTGTAAATGTTCACTGGACAGGAATATAAAGGTAACAGATTTGGTCGAGCGTGGCTAGTATGTGAGCTGGCGTGTGATGATCATGAGCTGTCGTCGTGATGAATTGCCCTTGAATGAAAAATTGTGTTGCGTGGCCAGCATTTGCGCTCTGCGACAGCTCAGGGAATTGGATCTAGATTACAGAGGGAAAAACTGAATGCACAATGCAGTTGAATTGAATAAGGTTCTGACCTTAAATTTGTTTTCTAGAGAAACATGTCATTTTGTCTACATTTTATTTCTTGTATGTTCCTAAAGTACAATATTAAATGTTGGTTGAGTTGGACAAAGCATGGTTTGGATCATGTTTCGCTCAAAACATTGCAAACATTATTAGGGATATTATTTACTTGTGTTTACTACATGATTTTTTAAATAATTTTCTTATAAAAGAGCAAGCTAAAATCTATCAGACATCTACAACTTTAGTTTTAGAAAAATCTTTTGCGTTAATTCACGGAAAATGGATTCAAATCTGGGATTGGCATGTTTGTTCTGATCTCCAGCCACCCGAACAAACTTGTGCACGTCACCACAGAATATTTTCCATTTCCATTCTGATAGGCCACTCTGGAAAATCGGATTATTTATAAAAAGGAAAATGGCGTTTCACTTAAAAAAATTCGGTTTCATAAAAGAAAAATGTTTCACTTCACTTAACTCTCGACTGCTAAGTAATGTCCCAGATTTGAGTTGAAGAATGCATGACTTCCAAAGCAAAAGATAATTATATCCTCTGCACTTCAATTTAGGATTGTCGGATAGGGAGACTAGGAAATAATTAAGTAGCCTCGCATAGCTATGTGAGTTGGGAGTGTTTGTTCACGATTCAAGTGTTTACTGCTCGACTTAATTCTAATGCCTCGTTACGTTTTTGCATCATTACCTTGGAGTCATTAAATCACTGATGCTGTGATAGACAAATCGATAAAGACGCTTTTTAGTGCATTTTCTCATTTATTTAAAAAAATGCCCTATTGTGCTTGCCATGTGCGTCCATCTGTCTGTCCGTCTGTCTGTCTGTCCGTCCGTTACTTCACGTTTTCGTCGACGAGAAAATGCGCTCTCTGTCACTCATTGCAGTGAGTACTGAGTTATATTTTATAACAATATTCTTCATCAGCGCTTGCGCTGTTCATAAGCCGATGAAACCTTGCTGGAACCAGGAGGCCAACTAACGGCCTGCTCAGGCTTTCTAGATAATTAAGTCTGGATGCAGGGTGTTGTTCTTGTGTTAATCCATCTTGCGTAGCCATGTTCCTTCTGACGCGAACTAATGAAGTTTTCACTCAGCCATTTGGGGTAGTACAAAATGTCTAGAGGTTAAAAGTATTATTCAGAGAAAAGGATAGATATGAATAATGCGACTGTCAACAGCCTGAGATATGACGTATATATGTTTATAAATTTTTCGTTACTTTAAGCCGCTCTTTTTCAGGGAGAAATATAAATTTGTGCGTCATATTGAAACAAGAATTAAGTATGTATTCTGTTTGAAGCAGGAAAGACATCAACATAATCATTTGTGTTTGGCTATTCTATGAATAAATATTATTTGACAGAAGGGGGTAAGAAAAATTATTGGAAAAAAAATTACGAAAAGGAAAAAAGACTAATTGTACGGCGGCGAAATTACAGTACGCGTAGCCCTAAGGCTGATGAGCCACAATCTGCTGCCTTCTATTTAAAATTTTACCTCAGTTTGATGAGCAAATTTTTAGTTTGTAATATGATAAGTGTACTAATCATCCGAAACAATCAGTTCGATATTATTATCTGGCATGAAACCTACCAAGGTTTAAATGTTGGTGACTGTCAATTTAGGCCGCTGATTAGTTTTGGTTTCATTTTTATTCACCTTTACTTTTTTATTTAAAGATATTTTTAATTTAAATTGGCGGGAATTAAAGCTTAGATCCCTAGAATATATTCCAGCCACAGTTATTTAATCTCGTTTATTGAGGACAGAATTTGTATCCGTTTCTGGAGAGTGTGAAAATATTTCTGATAATTTCCATTGTGCTTTTCCGTTTGCCTCGAATTGGTTCAGCTCAAAAATTAATGACTGTTGCTTGAAAGAAAATGTTAGAGGGGTTCACAGACGATCAAAGACATGATTCTGAAGATTTTTCATGAAGTGAAATGACTGCTGAAACAAGTAATGCACCTAATTTTCATTTCTGATCCATTGTTCTGAAAATACTAAACCAAATGAACAACGGCTGGGAATGGTGATGCATAATATATGTTATTATTAAAAAGATTTGCAATTACGCGGTATTTTGTACAGCGACAAAGTAAGAGCTCAAGGCATACATGAGCAAGCAAACCAATACATGAATAATTAAATTTCGTGTCAATTTATCTCGTACAGCTCGGTGATGTCGGGTGAAATCTTCACTAAGGTGTTTCATTTTTTCTTGTAGGCTAAATTTTAGATTAATCGAAATAAAAATTAGAACCAGTTATTTTCTGTTGCATTATTCTTTAATAACAAATGGTTAACAATGTGTTATTTCCCTATTATTAATTCATTATCGTAGTATGTATGGATGACAGTGCGTGACATCGCAATTGAGAAAATAATAGAATTGTGCTCATCAAGTTCACAAGGCAGCAAATAGCTTCTTATAAGAATATTAATGTTATTGTAATTCCTTGTGTCACTTTTATGTTTTTAGATGAGTCGAAGACATTAGCAGTCATATTATAGCAGTATATATCTGCTAAATTAAAAAACCTTGAATTTTCGTGACTCTAGAGCTTTTACACACAGAAAATGCCTTTCAATTTATGACCTGTGCTAAAAATATTAATTAAGCTTTATTTAATCCTAAAAAGTCGATGTTCCAATATCGATGTGTATGATTTCTCTGCCATTCCCATAGTCAATAATATTTATTGCTGGATGAGAATAGAACTGGGCATCAATCAAGTTCATTTCAGTTAATTAATGGTACCTTGGTTTCATATGCAAAAGTGGTACTTAACATATTCGGGATCGAGTACCACTTGTAGTTCCTGAGCAGTTGCTACTTACCAACCAACAGTAACTCATTAATACTTCATGTTTGCTGCTAATATTATATATTGTTTGCTGTTAATATTACATATTGTTTGCACCTAATGTTACATATTGTTTGCTCCTAATGTTACATATTGTTTGCTCCTAATGTTACATATTGTTTGCTCCTAATATTAAATATTGTTCGCTGCTAATATTACTTATTGTTTGCTGCTAATATAGCATATTGTTTGCTGTTAATATTACATGTTGTTTGCAACTAATGTTACATATTGTTTGCACCTAATGTTACATATTGTTTGCTTCTAATATTAATTATTGTTTGCTGTTAATATTACATGTTGTTTACACCTAATGTTACATATTGTTTGCTCCTAATATTACATTTTGTTTGCTCTTAATATTACATATTGTTTGCTCCAAATATTAAATATTGTTCGCTGCTAATATTACATATTACGCAAACCTTCTTTTTTCACTTGATAACTTATGTACAACGTGCCCTCGAAGTTCGTTTGAATCAGACACCAATTAACATAATTGCTTCGCTAATAATGATAATAATGTCTTGTCCGTCCCAGTCTAATTCCTTAAATAAACTAATAATTATACTAGTATTAAATTAAGCAGTTTTAATTTAACGGTGCTCCGCTGTGAAGAGATAGATGGCGTGTAGTTTAGTTTCAAATACTCAACGAATTACCTTTTTCTTTGACACAAAATATTTATATGAAGTGCAATATACAAGCTGAAAATTGTTCATAGACCTCGAATGTTTTCACGAACCGCATGATTAGAACTATGTTACAGATTGTGTATTGTGTATCATCTCATTGAAAAATCAAATCTATCGTTTCCCCCATTTCCATTATCAGGATTCATACAATCAATCAATTGTTACTCGATTTCTTATACATTATCCAATGTAACCTTTGTTTCAGAAAAATCTCTCATAAGAATGATCGTGTGGACATTAGTTATATCATCATAATTGTCGCTTATTTCCGTTGATTACAGTGATGAACAATTTGTAACGCAATCTCTGTTGAGCTTGATTTTTTAGCTGTTCTCTGTCGAATTAAGCACGCTGATTTCAGGACTATTCTTATTTTTCTTCGATGATGTCACGTTCATTTTCTCTGTGCCGATTCATCCTGTTATATACTGTATGTGGCAGTTTTCCCTCTGCCAGTCAAAGGACAAATATCAGTACATAAGTCAGACAAGCAAATTTTTATTGCCTGACATATGTGAAACTCAAAAGCGAAATAAATAAAAAATTCAAAGTGAAACTTGGTGATCAAGATAAAGCATGAGCACCCCATGAAGTGTGTAAAAATGTGTTAATGTTTACGGATGTGCAGCAAGGAAACGTGCACTTGCCAAACTTCCATTCGGTATACGTACGATTTTTCGCGAGCCCAAAGATCGTTACAGTGATATTTTTTTAAGGCCTCACACACTCACCATTCCAACAAAAAGGGAGGTTATTTTATTATAAAAAAATTTACAGTGATTGTTACTTTGTTATATTGAAAACATCAGAATATAACTCGAAAAAATAATTTAGGATAGAGTATCCTAGTTTACTGTCAGCTATTCACCCAGTGCCGCATTTAGCCGATATTCCAGTGACAGTTTTCAACGAATTTCCCTCTTCGGAAGAAGGGGAATGAGGATATATTTGCAGATGATAGTGCCTCCTACGATGAATATATCGAAATTCAAGATGACTCCTTACTTAATTAATTCGAAGAGCAAAATCAAAATGATTTGGTATAAGATTTGAGAACATCCAAAAATTCTTAAAGTTCTTATCATCACGATTCAATGAGAAAAACTTACCTGAAAAGGTAGCCCTGGCACCATTTCAGGTAAGTTGTTCTCATTGAGTCCAATTTTCAAATACGAGAAAGGGCATTTCTGCAATACGTTCAAAGTGATGGTGGATTTGTGCTTTGCCATAATGTAAGTGGTTTAATGGAAGAATTGGTAATTTCAAACTACAACGCACCTGACTGGCGATTGATTGATGATGGCTCGAAGCGAAACTCGTTCTTGTTCGATGCGAAGAATGTTTTCCTCCACAATGTAAATTTATTTGGTTCGATCAGTTCCAATTTACCATTCAGTTTGTTTACAAGAAGAATACGACGATATAAAGAGTCATTTGATCTATTTCAATGTTACATGCACCAATGGATCTTTTGCGTTGACCTTAAAATGGTCTCCTTCCTACTTGGTCGTCGATGGTCTGCTTCCTACTTGGTCGTCGATGGTCTCCTTCCTACTTGGTCGTCGATGGTCTCCTTCCTACTTGGTCGTCGATGGTCTGCTTCCTACTTGGTCATCAATATTGATATTAGCCGCCGAATATTGGTGCAGTCGAATTGGCCGCCAAGACCGGACCTGAGAGCTATAATGATCCAAACATTGTGCATGAGCTTCTTGTCGACAGAAAGAACATGTTTGCATTTCTGTATATGAAATTGGGTCTCGTGAAGCAATTTGTTAAAGCTTTGCCAACTGACGGGAGACTAGTATCTAGTGTCGAAATTTTCAAGCCTGTCTTTGAAAATATAAAGGACAGTGTTTTTAAAAGACCACAGATTTGGCTGCTTCATGCAGATAAACATTTCGAAGTAACAAAATCAAAAATTGAGAAGAATGTTCAGTCAGCATTCAAAATCATTTTGAACGATTTCTTGGAAAGACACAATCAGTGAATTCCGTCGACATTGTCCAGCAACTCATGGACAGCTTCCGAAAGCTTTAGGTTGCAACATGAGCCTTAAATTACACTTTTTATAAAGCTACATAGCTAATTTCACTGACAATCCTGGTACGGTGCGTGATGAGTAGAATGATCATTTCCATCAAAATTTGATGGTCATGTAAACACGGTATCAATGTAGATGGGAAGTAGGGATGATAGCTTCCAAGCATTGGAGCAACAAGCGCAAATTTACGCAAACTGGAAGCTCCAGAAAATACTAAAGACGCATTTTTTGACGAAATTTGTAGCAATTTGTAAATGCTGCGTAATAATTAAACAATTCAAATTTTTCTAAATCAATTTAGCTTACATTAAAGGTTTTTCGAACAGTATATTTGGTTTTTACTTAATATTTTTATATATGAATAATTTCCGTTATACTCGAGGATATTCTGTAGTTTAAAAAGTTGACGTAATAGACAAAATCTGAGGTTTTTATCGTATTCAGATGACAAAACTAATACATAGAAAACATGTGTCAGATCTAATTCTACAAAAAATGTGATTTCCACTCTTATCGATAGGTTTATATAAGTTAGTTTCCACCCTCCGATGAATTGCTTATATACAGGTATTATACACTAATAAGGCTGGAGATGACTGATATGTGGAGTGACTGAACAATTACTTATTCATCACGAAACGTACATTCTGTAAATAAATTGTAGCTACGAAATTATTTGACAATGAATAAACGAAAATTATATCAATATGCAAATATAAGTGTGTTTCTCTTCACTGCTGGATTTTTCTAACATGTATACGGACTCATGCAATGTTTTCGCAGCCGTACGTGACGGGACCAGCAAAAGCGCAGTTGTATTAGCTTCTCATCGGCTTAGGCGGCCTTCAGGGCTTCCAGGGGCGCCATTCAGTACCATAAAAACCCGCTGAACCCGGACGCTGTTTGTGGTCCCTTAAGCTATTAGAGCAACCAAAGAAGTAGAATGTATTTTTCGTGGTTTGGAAAGTGATATAACAGACATAAATGAAAATTTTATTTTTCTGACTGTGTGGGCTACTTATATTCTAGACATTTACGCATACATGCATGAGAATAACCAAAGAAACAGAATGTATTTTTCGAGGTTTGGAAAGTAATAAAACGGTCATAAATGAAAATTTTATTATTCCGACTCTGTGGGATACTTTATATACTAGACATTTACGCATACATGCATGAGAATAACCAAAGAAACAGAATGTATCTTTCGAGGTTTGGAAAGTGATAAAACGGTCATAAATGAAAATTTTATTATTCCGACTCTGTGGGCTACTTATATATACTAGACATTTACGCATACATGCATGAGAATAACCAAAGAAACAGAACGTATTTTTCGTGGTTTGGTGATATAACGGTCAGAAACGAAAATTTCATTATTCCGACTCTGTGGGTTACTTATATACTAAACACGTACGCATACATGCAGGAGAATACATTTACATGAAAATGAATTTTATTCGACACAAAAAAGAGTGTCTTTTCGACGGTGAATGGAGTGCGTGAACGACAGACGGAAAAAATGTATTAACCAGAATTAGACAACATGAAAGTGGTGCAAACTTATGATGAAGCCAATGCAACTATCCCTCTGATTTCTTGACACCACCCTTTTGTGTTCAACAACAAAGAGAAAGTGTTGAATAAACGCTTTTAAGGATCGTTTACTGTAGCTCAGGTATATGTATATGTCGTGGCTTTACAAAAATTTCTGATTATGATTGTGTAAATTCGTGTAAACAGTTTATTGAAAATTAGATAAGCATAACAAAGACGCCCGTCATTTCTACGTTAAATCTGAGTGAGATGGGAATAAAATAAAAAATATTTCAGGTTTACTCTCCAGTCAAGCTAAATATGAACTTATAATTGATCACGATTGAATTTAAAACATAAATGAGGATTTGCTCATGGTACTTATTTTACACACGATGTACCTAAGTTTGAATATCCCCAAATTTTATTAATCAATGTACATTGAACATCCCGTTTTTTATTAATTAAAAAATTTGTCCAGTAGCAGTAGATTTCATATTAGGTAGCCTAATTAAAAAAAAAAATTTCGAAGCTTACATAAAAACATAACACGCTAGTTCATTAAAATATCCTTGATCTCCTTGATTGTTTCATAATCTTCGAAAAGTTTCATTGCGCATTAAAAGCGCTTGAATTAATCAAAGTTAAACTATAGATTTTCCGTTCTTCAATTGTATGCCCCATCTCCAATGCTGTTAGCTTGGATAACAATTTATGCACATATCACCATCAATTATTTCGATTTCAAAATATTATAGTCAAACATGGAGTCAAGTTGGCATTAAATTACGGAGCAGCAATGGTCCAGAATTGAAATAATTTCTGATAATATCTGCGACTGCGAGATCTTGTACAACAATTACAGTATTGTCTATCTTCATATATTTGCATAACTCATCTCATCAAAGTTTCTCAAAAGAAAATATGCCAGCTTCACTACCATGAGATGGGGGAATGAGTTAAATATCGACGGTTTAAATCGGAGCAATGACAAGTCAACGAATATATACCGGGAAACCGTATATATCATCTTTTGTTCAATTCCCAATTTTAGTCTGGATTGAATTTAATTTCTGATGCGAATTTTGAATTAAATGAGGCAGTTTACCGCTAAAAAGAAACACAAACAAGAAATAAGGCTTAAAACTGTGGTAAAATTTGTCTCTCGGAAATACTAAATTTTTGAACTTATTATTAACGTATTTATGAAGGTAAGATTAATTGAGTTAAACAGAAAAATTTTACTATGTAGCCAAACGATAGGCCGAAAATCGCACTCGACTTCGGAAATTGTTATGTTAAAATCATGTTTATATTAGTATATGGACAAAGTTACCTGTTAAGTGCACTGTATCCAATGTAGTCCTCATTAATTACACGCTGGTCGGTCGTCAACGTTTGAGAATATATGCCAATACAATTAATACATGATATTTAAAAGCCCACGGATGGAATTTCTTCTCGATTAAAAGATCTTACCATTTAATATAATATAATATAATATAATTATCTCTTTTTAAAACATGGCAGCGAATTACGTGACGAATAGGACAACGTAAGATAAATTTGCGATATAGAGCATTTTTTGATCTTCTCCGGCACATGCACATGAGTATGATATATTGTCTACGTTCATAAGAAAACTTTTTGTTACAGTTAAAACCAATACTCAAATTCTCAGACGCGAACTGACTGAATAACAAATTAATCTGCCGAACCGTCGGCTTAAAATCAAATCATTTGAAACACCAAAAATTATCTTACACGAAACCGGCCTCTCCTTTTTGACTGATATTTAAAACCTTTGATCAATTAACCCCGAGTTCAGGAACCTTTACCGTACCTCAAACTATTCAAACCTCAATAGTATGAGAAATTTTGTCCTGACTCCAAAAGCAGAGAACGCGGTCTGTGGGCAACATACATCCAATGTTATAACAGAATATCGTAGAAGTGAACAAAACAACAGATGTTGTGTACGACATGAACATAATGAGATAATGAACTATGAAAATAAAACATGACTTTTTGAATCTCAGGTCAAATTAAATACTTCAGATCTTAATTAAATGACGGATTTCTATATAAATTTTAAAATTTGAAAATATCGACCGAATTACACTGACATTTTTTTATCAAGATTGCCTGAATGATGAACTGGAATCGGCAAGAAACGGAATATAAGTTACTTTATTAACGACCCTTAACCACTGATCCAACAGCTACATTCATATTGAAATTTAGTTATTTGATTAATGGAGAGCTACAGAACGATTTGAACAGTTAGTCAACTTATAATTAATGACTGAAATACTAACCAGGCAGTCGTGTACGTGTATAGTGACACGTTAGCGATGGAAGTTCAAATACGGTGCAAGAACGAAATAGTTCTCAACGTAACAATCTCAATTTCATATATGGCTTGACAATATAATTTGAAAAATTGGTCTGCAGATTGAAAACTTTTTATTTACTTAGTTCATAATTTATCCGGAGACTTTGCAGGAGACTTGAAATTTGAGTGCAGTATTTCGCATGGGTCAGTACAAAGCTTTTCTGTAAAAAAAGACTTTAGGCGTGGATTCAACCCTCTACCGCACGACACGAGTAACAGGAGCAATATTAGTAGTATATTAATATTACTAATATAATACAATAATATTAGTAATAATAATATAAGTAATCGGAGCAATATTGTCACAAGCCTACTTCCCAAAAAAGGATACGTTCTAGTGAGCGCAAAATGACTTGCACTGATGGTTGCCGCCACGTACGACAACTTTAAAATGTTCTCTGTTGCGTACGAACGTCCTCAGGTTGCTACACTTAATACACTGAAATTTTTAAAATGTACGTACGTACATTTTAAGTTGAAAGTTATGTTCCCAGAGAGTGAGGGATAAGAGAGCTAAATGACCCGGACGATGTGTGAGTTTCCGCATTTGATTGCTTCCTATCGTTTTAATTGAAGCAGCAAACTGCCAATTTACTCGGTGACTCGGTAGCGTAACAATCCATCATTACAACAATCACAGCCGTTAAATCGCCGGTGCCACGCTCTCGAATTCTATTTATTTACCAAAATCATTTCCATTAAAATTTTATAGCTTTTATTCATGAGCAAAAAATGGCAAATAGACACACAATCGGGATATTTTCAAAACAAGGTTGCCTGGCGTCGAAGTTAATCCGAGGCCTGTAATTCTATCCAGATTATTTTGAAGTCATTGTGTTTCCATCGATGAAGTGTAAATCCCGCTCCACTTCTATGCAAAAATTTGTTCTTAGAAACAGTTTTTTTCAAATTATTGAAAATAAAAAACAATGTTGAATCGTATTACACTCGTTTAATGTTTTTCTTTTCTTCGTCCGGTAATTCGTCGTACTCTCATTGGTGTCACAGTAATTTATCCATAAAACGCCATAATAAAGTAAAGATTCAGCATATTTTCTGTGTAGAGCCTCAATAAAAAATGTTAAAGATGTACCCTGACACTCGCCGGAGTCCCCATAATCTATAACAATGTTTTTGTGTGCGTGGGCCAAGAGGCAGATGTTCTCAAAGTAGTTTGCCCGAGGGACGCCCGAAATGAGGGCCTTGAGCGCTGCAGTTTGTAACTCAGTCGCTGCACGTAGCAAGATCGCTGCAAAAACGCCAGCTTACGGCTGCGCTCTGGGAACGAAATTTCTTCTGGGCAACGCAGAAAGAAAGGCTCGGAAAATTCGTGCATTGTTGAGTTTTCTAAGTCTATTGATTGGCTCTAAACTTCGTTATCACATGTTCATGGGGTTAACTATACTTAATTATTTTGTCCTTAATCGTTGCATAACCACTGACATGTATGTATGTCTGTTATATCCATTCTTTTATAGTGTATGCAACTAAATTGTATACACGGCGAAAAAAAAGTCTAACAACTTTCACAATCACGATAAGCTTGACTGAACGCTCATCACATTTTGCAGTTGCATTAAAGAGTACATTAAATCAAGTGTGCAATGTAATGGGTCATTTTAGAGAAGAACTCCAACTTCCTTCTTTATCACGCATTCCGTGTTGCACGTTCTGTTGAAGAAAAGATCCGGATTATCATTCGTTCTGTTGAAAAAAAGACCCGCATTATCATTCGTTCTGATGAAAAAGACCCGGATTATCATTCGGGATGAAAATTATTTGGCAGCTTGAGTGTTGGTCAAATAATGATTCTGTTCTTTCGTGGTGAACTAGGAAGAAATGGATATATATAGAATAATAATGATAGTAGAGAACAATTTTCCAAGTTAACTAGCAACTCTTTGCGCCACATACTAATGCCAATTCTTTCTGGTCAAAATTTAGCGCCTGAGAGATTTGATCAAAAACCGTTCGATCCTAGAAATGATGCTCACCCAGAATAGAAAGCTTCGCGTATCTGCCTTCTTTTATTGATTAAATAAGAATTTTTTCAATCAAGTGATTAATTTGAATCAATCTTTGCGATTCAAAACTGTTAGCTATAGTAGCCACTCTGCACTATAAATCTCCGAAAAAGGCTAAACTGCACAAAATTAAAAAAGTATAAAACATTATTGCTGATACCTCAGCTGAAACATTCGAACTCTGGTTTTGAATTTTTTATTTTTCAACGATTTCTATTTATTATTGGACATAGTATCGTTGCTTCGTCTCACCTACAGCGTTACTGCCTGCCACTTTCAACAACAAAAAATGCCATAGAATACAGTATTGCTGAGCTGTGGGCAGGATGGCCCAGTGCGCCAGTTTCTGATCAGAATCGGCGAGGAGGCCGGGCGGTTAAGCACAGCAGAATTGTAGCCGTGAGTTGCGGGTTCGAGACCGCAACAAGCTGTGAAAGTTACTCTGTGTTAAGAATCAGCAACAGGCCTAAGGCCTAATAAATGCTGAAACCGTTATTATTATTATTATTATTATTATTATTATTATTATTATTATTATCAAGAGATGCCCCTGCCACATGCCCGGTCTGGGCAGTCGCATGCAATTGTCCGGGGCAGTAATTATCTTTGCCTGATTGCCAAGAAGCACGAATACCAATCGTCCGTTTGTTGCACATTTGATCAGGATATTCTTGTTGATTTTACGGCTTTCGAAATAAATTACAGCAATGCTAATCTATAAGTTTGATCGTAGTAGGCCGTATTTGGACAAGCGAATTCTAACCGATCTACTTGAACGAAAGAAATTGTAATTGTTTGTGTTTCGACGTGCTTATGCAGTCGAGTTTCTTCATTTTAATTTGTTTCCTGACTCGCTTTTAACCAATCATACTAAAAAATCAATGAGATTTGGGTTCATTATAATGCACAATAATCTAAAAATTAACATTTGATTTCTTTCGGAGAAATGTATTTATGTGATGTTATTAAAAATCAACAGCATTTTGTTTTTCAATTACTTTTTGCTTACTTATCAAGTATACCGCCACAAATAAATTTACTTTGCCTACGAACATTAATGCCGTGTATCTGCATGTAAACGATAATAGCGTTCTAAAGCAGAATTGCATATCGATAATTCTCATGTTTATCGCTAATTACCATTACTTTTACAATTTTTTCTACAGGTTAATTGTGAAAAATCAGCACAAGCTGCCTATTCTTAATACAGATTCAATACCATGCAAACACGCATTTTACAATACTGAAAGCTACTAAAATATATTGCCAATATATAATCATTCATATTGTCTTCATTCAATTCGTCAACGTCTTCCCCATCACATGGTTTTAAGTTTTAATTGTTTTAAGTTTAATTTAATTTAATTGTACTCCTTTTAATTGCACGGCTCCATTCATTCTTGCTTCCGACCCCTGCCCCCACTCATTCTTGCTTCCGACCCCTGCCTCCACTCATTCTTGCTTCCGACCCCTGCCTCCACTCATTCTTGTTTCCGACCCCTGCCTCCACTCATTCTTGTTTCCGACCCCTGCCTCCACTCATTCTTGTTTCCGACCCCTGCCTCCACTCATTCTTGTTTCCGACCCCTGCCTCCACTCATTCTTGCTTCTGACCCCTGCCTCCACTCATTCTTGCTTCTGACCCCTGCCTCCACTCATTCTTGTTTCCGACCCCTGCCTCCACTCATTCTTGTTTGCGACCCCTGCCTCCACTCATTCTTGTTTCCGACCCCTGCCTCCACTCATTCTTGTTTCCGACCCCTGCCTCCACTCATTCTTGTTTGCGACCCCTGCCTCCACTCATTCTTGCAAAAATTCCTTAATCAGAATTGTAACTGTACAGGATTTTCCCTCCACTTGTAGACACGCTCGTTTATAATTAGTTATCGGTAACGAATATCAACACAAGCAGTCTGATTAATAAATGCCGGATATTAAATTGCGTGAAACGAATATCTACTAAAACGGGGCTGATTAATAAATGCTTGGTAAACCAATCAGCGGAGTATAAAAAGTGTCACCATTGACATCTCGTAAAAAGTATATAAGTTTCTCTATTCAGGAACATTAGTATTCAAAGTTTCTTGAAATTTCCTCCATTATAACTCTTTCATTACAAAGTTTACCTATATTTTGTCACTGACCACCTATTTTAAATTAATAGATGTATAGACATGGAAAACTTCAAATTGCCAACTCGTGTATACGAGTGAGGAAAGGTAAACTTAATATTTGAATAAACCCAATTAGAGAGTTTCTATGTCTCGCGGCTCTCAACATGCACCATGAGCAATTTTATCTGTTATCATCATGATAGCTCGAAATCACGTAATTAATTTTTTTGCACGAGAATGGATTCTTGATAACAGATTGAATTATTTTTATATAATGTGATAATTTTCGGTTTCGGATAGTAAATAATTGTACACATTCTGCCGAAAATGTCATGTTTTAATTTCATCCTCTCTAGCAAAGTAAAGTCTTCACGAAATTTTTGAACGGTTTTCAATCATATTATTTTTTACTTCTATTCAAAATAATCCCGAATACTATCCGGGGGCCTCGTATATACAAGTTCCCTCATTCACATTCACAGTTAAACATTCCATAACATAATAAAGCCGAATTAAATTAAGAAACTTTTCCAGTACCCCAAAACACAAAGCTGATCGCCGTCGAAAACAAGAAATAGAGGCTGATATGTCTTAGAAATAAGAAAAGAAGCCTGGCCGTGTAAGTATTTTCTTTTCCGAGTCAATTAGTACTAGAGCTGGTCATGGACAGCGGACGCCATTTTGGCCTCTGGCATCTATAACGTGATGTGGCACAAGGTGTCTATAGCATTAACCGTATTGCAGGCTACAGGCTGTGCAGGCTACAGGCTGTGCAGGCTACAGGCTGTGCAGGCTACAGGCTGTGCAGGCTACAGGCTGTGCAGGCTACAGGCTGTGCAGGCTACAGGCTGTGCAGGCTNGCAGGCTACAGTCAAACTGTACAGGCTGTGCAGGCTACAATCAAACTGTACAGGCTGTGCATGCTACAGTCAAACTGTACAGGCTGTGCAGGCTACAATCAAACTGTACAGGCTGTGCATGCTACAGTCAAACTGTACAGGCTGTGCAGGCTACAGTCAGACTGTACAGGCTGTGCAGGCTACAGTCAAACTGTACAGGCTGTGCAGGATACAGTCAAACTGTACAGGCTGTGCAGGCTACAGTCAAACTGTACAGGCTAAAGGCTGTGCACGCTACAGTCAAACTATAAAGGCTGTGCACGCCCCAGGCGGTGCAGGCTACAGTCAGACTGTACTGGCTGCAGTTTGCGCAATGGCATGGCGAGGCGCAATTTTGCTCATATCGAAGAGATAATTCAAAAGTCGCAGCCAATATCAGCCAGTAAATGTGACAACTTTTCTCTCATGCGGAGAAGCGGCGTGGCGCTTCCCGGAACAAATTAACTTCACTCAATTTAAAAAAAAAAATTTTAAGATATAGCACGAATTTGCAATTGTAGGTTTACAAAGATTTGTTGAAACAGTTTAATATTAAACAATATATTCAAAGAATTTGGGGCACAATGAAATTGTTAAAATTGCCTAATCAACATAGTAATCGATTAATAAAGGAAACATTTTAAGCTATCTGAATCATATCTACGAATAACTGCTTCTGAAAAAACTATTTTCTCGATTTGAATAACTCAGGAATAATGCGGGTCTCGGTTCCAATTTTTGTAAATATGAAATCTTACATAAACGGTTCCAATCGTGCATGTACTTGGAGCACGCAGTAGTGATTGCGTTCTGTTATTCTACAATACTTTCTCAGTTAATGCATTTCTTCCTGGAGATATCGAACATTGCAAAATGAGTCAAATAAAAATCTACCTTAATGGTTCGGATATCAATTTCAAAGAAAAAAATGATCGTTTTGCAGGAATGAGTATCGTTTTATGGCTGGATATTGTCTCTGAAGTACAGTGAATTCAAAAAAGAAACTTGCTACTACTAACTTGCTACAGTATTTGTGCTAAAAATTTGCACTGATCAAGAATTGATTAATAAATTTCCCATTTATGTTTCTATCGCATTTTCGCCAACAATAAGTTTTTCTTGAAGTATTTTTGCTTATTTCGATACTAATCCTGAGATACGACAAAGTTTTCCTCTATTTTATAAGCTTGACTATTTATTAACGGATTTTTCTGATAATAAACACCATGTTCACTTCTTTGAGAGGTAAATGTATATGTACCTCTTTAATAGCAGAGGTAAATGTATATTAAATGAAAACTAGGTCATACAGTTATATCAGGAAATTTTTTAAAAATCCTAAATTTTGCATTCAGTTTTCGATTCTCATCGCTCCCAGCGGACGCGTGGCGTGGCACAGCTGGACGGACCGAGGCAGCAAGTGTCTGATAAATCACAGCTTCTCGTCTGTAAATTTGCCCAGGTCGTCTCTGCGAAGAAATGTCGCCGAGGTTCATTTTTTCGCCTTGGGGAAAATAGGCCGAATCGGATTTATTGGATATCTTTTTGGCTTCTCACAAAATATTGCCAAATATTCCACACTGCCACATTCTGGTAGTAGAAAATATCTACGTTTTGTTTTTTGTTTTGAGATATTCCGTGAATATCAAGCAAGCATTATAATGAAGGTTGAATTTAAGTTGAAACTACAAATTTGTATTACGTTTAAATCATGGTGAGATTAGAGTTGCACCTAAATTTGGAGTAAAATTATTTGTGGAAAGTCGTTTTGACATTAAATTAGGACATAATATTTCCGTTACTCAAACTTCAGACCAGAATCGTTTTGCTCACGTTAACAACAGGCATCTAATATAGAAACATCATCGGTTTTTCCAGTCGTCAAATCTATCATAAAATTCAAATAATTTTACGACTTTATGTTACGCGCTTTTGACCTCAAAATTGAATGTTTAATTTGTGATTTCTTCCACTATTGCTTCTTTGTCTTAAAATCTTCATTCTGGGAAAAATTACTCTGAAAATACACACTAATTTATTAGGAAGTTCGTTCACTAATACAAATGCTTTCTGTAACAGACTGAAAAAGCTTTGAACGCAATTTGTTGATTTGGTATCTGGTCACCTCACATAACGAGGCGAGGAAGGCTTTAAAATAGAATAAACTTTTGTATACTAACAGACACACAAGATAATTTCGGCTACAATATGTCAGTGATTATGGGTAAATGTCCATGCAGTAAACGCCTGAACATCAGCCTTAAGTACAAGATGTAAGTCATGCTTTTCAACGCAACTCAAGTTGTACGTCCTCCTACGGAATAAACAATCCCCCATCAGCGCAAATTGATCAAGTTCACGTTTATTTTCACCTTAATTGAGTCCAAATGAAAAGTAGTAAATAGTTAATCAAAGATAAATGGGATACGTGTGTTTGGTGCCTTCTTGAGAGAATACGAAAAAACACAAAGTGCAATTGCATAAGGTGTAAGTAAAGTGAAACCGGTTTCATTCGTTACATGACTGCTTTCATTCGTTCATGGTTACTAGCAAAGGCTTTTCTAGCAAAGGCTTTTCAACCGCTTTAATGCACTGTTTTTCTGATCAATAGCAACGAATTAAAGCGCTAGAGCAGCAGTTGCAATTGGGTACGGACTATCGACGTCTACTATAATAGGAAATCTGCTCGCGTGATGGAATTGCTGCTGGAGTTCCCACTGATGCTGAGTGAAATTCGCAATTTCCGGGCAGGGAAGGCGAGGTTCGTCATTAAATGAGCAGGGAAATTAGGCCTCAGCACCGCTCTAAAAAATATAGTTAAACTCTCCTGCAGCCGATAATGCTCGTAGCTGAGTATTGGGCCAAAATTAAGAAACAATATAGAGATGAGATGTGCCTTGAATGTAGGTTGGTTGTTTGATTGGTATGTGTTTTTAGTTTGGTAATGTATAATCCAACCATTCAATATGGTCACAACACATATCCACTTTAATCCAATCATTCAATATGGTTGGTGATTACATTGGAGAATTATGTAAAAATCCATTGTAAGGGTACGCCAAATGATGTCGTATATAATTATTTAGGTTTCCAGTCACCTGTGACGTGACCTCGTAAAAACTATTTACCTCCGTGATTTAACACAGAGGTGTGTTGATTTTTATGAGTCTTTTTTATTGTGTTTTGATCATTTGTGAGTGATAACGAAAAATATTATATATGTTTATTCTTTTTTATTTATTTGCTGCATTCGCTACGTATTCTGCAGTTTGATTATTAATAGTCGGAAATAATTGATTATTTGTGTATTAGCAGAGAGTTCCGAAATAAAAAGCCCGGGAGTAGGAGAGTGATGAGAGTGAAAGAGAGTGGATGAGAGTGATGAGAGTGAAAAGAGTGAAGAGAGTGAGGAGAGTGAAAAGAGTGAAGAGAGTTAAGAGAGTGAAAAGAGTGAAGAGAATGGAGAGAGTGAAAATGATTGAAGAGAATGAAGAGAGTGAAGAGAATGAAGCGAATGAAGAGAGTGAAGAGATTGAAGAGAGTGAAGAGAGTGAAGAGAGTGAAGAGAGTGAAGAGAGTGAAGAGAGTGAAGAGAGTGAAGAGAGTGAAGAGAGTGAAGAGAGTGAAGAGAGAGAAGAGAGTGAAATTTACACGCAAGCTAGGTTTTCGTTGGGGGCTTATATAAAACACGTGGTTTATGATTGATTATTATTATTTTGTGCCTGTTTTTTATTCTATTTTTGTTACTCATTGTTCACTCATTTGCTTTGTTTATTCTTTTCTTTCAGTAGAAATACTTTACCAATTGAGCATACGTTCGTGTCTGGTGCCACTGTTGGCTTAATGTGTATATTCATTTATTTCATGGCTCCGGAACCATAATATTATGGAACTGTTTACGAATATTATATATGTATTATAATATTATATAATGCATATATAATAATATATATTATATATGTACGATTATCATCGAAGAGTATAGTGTTATTATTCACAAACCGAGTCGTGCGCATCCAAAAATCGCAACATCAAATATGGCCGCATTATCAGAGGAGCAAATGTGTTCACAAAATTTGTGTATACAGCAATTGAACACCAAACAAACCGATTGTGTTTATATGACTGTCATTATTGCTTGGAGAATATCTTCACAACTTACCTTTTATGAATGAAATTAAGTTCGTTCTCGCTTTCACCATCACAAACCGCAGGAGCATTCTTTCACGGGTTTCATCTTAGCTACTCCATTCTAAAAGTATTTAATAATATTATTTAGATTTTACTTGTTACGGGAAAGTTTTTTAAAAAGGAACTTGTATCATTTTACGTCACTATGTGAGTTTGACGTGACTGAATCAACTGAGCTCTGAGGGCGTTTCACTCAATTGAGTTCTTCGTGGTTGAAAAACGACCATCGAAAACCAATGCGTTGATTGCAGAGCGTTAAAAACCATTCAGTTTGATTGCCCAATCCTGAATCAGAGTTCAGAGAGGAAAATGACTCAAAGGAAAAGCTACATCAAACTAAGAGACAAATGTCGCTTTGTCTTCAGAGTTACGACAGAGAGAATATCAAATCAAGAATTCGATGTCCATGCTTTAGAAATTCTTGAATTTTTCGTTTTCCTGGGGAAAAAACAAAATACTACTATGCGTGGTTACTGAATAAAATTTCTGTTTCATTGTACGAGTGGTGATGGATGGATGTGATTTTTCGGAGGGGAATATCTATACGTGAATTCAGATCAATCAACTTCAAATCTCATTTTTAGCTCCTCGGTAGAAGTTCGTCACACTTGAACTGGAAAAATCTTCTGTTTTGATGGAGAGCCCAGAATGTCAGTGAGGAAGCTATACATACGAGAAGTTATAGTTTAATCATACGAAAAAAATTATGGGGAATTTTATATCTTCTATAAGCGTCATCGACGTAGTTCAAAACATTGTTCAAAACATCATGAATACATGCAACGACCAAAATTTTTACTGAAAACACAATATCCTTTAAAAATTCACATTTTCGAGTCGAATAAATATTTATTTATCTCGAATCGACTAAAATTACACATAAATTATTCATCGACGATAATTCGTGCACATTATTAATGAAAGAATAACCGTCGGATGGAATGTTAGAATTTTAGAGTTGCAATGACCTATAAAAAAATTGTTTTGATAACACTCGCTTCAAAAAGCTTCAGCAAAACATCAGTTCGTTAAATCATAGTACCATATACCATATACCATGTACCATATATCATATACCATATACTATATACCATGTACTATATACCATATATCATATATCATATACCATTTACCATATACATATATCATATACCATATACCATATATCATAATCGGTTCAAGGCCGTTGTGGTCTACACAGTAAAATAAATGGCCCCTCAAATCGCCTCAGCCATTCCGACGATCTGAGCTCCACTTGCAATATGCATTAAAAATTCGAGATAACGGAAACCAATGCGAGTAATTGCCTTAGACGGCATAATTTTTTGCAGTTAGGACTATGGCGAATATCGGAATTCCATGAAAAGTTCTCGCTGCTCAGCAGGTTTCAAGGTGCCGTTTTGAGTGTTCCCATCTCAAATGAAAGCGATTTAAACGCTTCATGATTGATTGCCGTCACGAATATTATGCACGGTGAATGAATGTCGTGAAATTCATTACTTTAATTAAGTGTATCTGATTGATCCTGTCCAAGATCGGGACAGCGAGCTCCGAAAAGACGAATAAGGTCTTAAAATTACTGCTTTCTATTCTTTTTCAGAGCTTTCGGTATCTCGTTACGGGGGCAGATGCTTGAAAATTTATCTATAGATTTGCACGTTAGATTATTAGTAGAGTTTTAACAAGTTTTTTGGGTAATTTAAGTGTTTTTGATTTACGTCTGCAATATCAAACCTACATAAGGGACATGGGTGGCTTTTGGGTGCCATTGTTGCTATTGGAGCAGGTTCAGCCAGATTTTCCAGCAGCACTTAGTATACTCTCTCGTGAACAACAACAAAAGACTTGTAATGGGGGAACCCATAAGGACCAAGAACTTGGATGGTTCAAAAGGCGGAAGAGAAGGAGGGTGAATAATTATTGTGGTTCGATATATGCAGTAATTACATATTCAATCACAAATAAGAAATAAAAATTATAAGTACTCATTCTATATATATGCGCTCCTTTTTCTACGCCATCATTTTCTTTGTTATTAAAAACGATAATATTGTGAGAAGAGTAATGATGGTGATTATGAAGATATAGGTGGTGGGTGAGTGCTCGAAACTCAGAAGGTGGGTTTGAGTGGTAACTTGCTTAGTTATGCTGGGTCATCAGTCTCGTATTTACTGCAAGTCTCCATCGGTGAGTTTCATCCTTACTAGGCAAATGCTTTAGTAACTGGTGAGGAATTCGCTTAATTCGCTTTAATTTTGCAATTGAAACGAATAATTCACACTTAAACGTGCTTGTCATTAATTTTTTCTTATGACTCTCGTATAATGATGACTTTTCACCCTCGGCTGAACCATTCGTTATGAGCTAGCATCGCGATAACTTCCATAGTCGTCGTCAGGACAAAGTTCTTCAAATGAATGACGAGGGAACCAAAACGCCTCCGAATATTTTCCAATAATTTTTGTAAAAAAATGGCTGTCACTGGGATTTTCCCTACGTATCTCTCCACTCGTACTAAGTTAAGTAACATTTATTAATATGAACTCTTGGATTAGAGAGAAGTAATTTTGTAGCAGGAACCATCCAGTAATTTATTTATAATTTTTCAACATAAGGCATGTATCCTTCCACTCTTTGAATGGTCATATTTGAGAATTAATCGTGCAACATAAATAATTTTAATTGAATAATATAGTTATACTTTCTCTGCATTAAATTCATCGAAGATAATTCTGGTATTGTATCTGGAAAGCGCATCTGTATGGCTCATAAATTTATCTTTCATAACCACAGGATAAAAGGATGGAAACTTCATCAATGTCTCTGATATTTCATGGAAGTATTTGGCAATATTCGCTAATGAATGAGACTGCGAAAAAAAACTTCTTGCATGGCCATATGGCCTCTCGAAATTGCTTGTCAATTGGGATTTAATTTCTCTCGGATTTATTAATCGATATCAAACAGTCAGCGACAGAGACATCGCCAATATTTGCATAATAAAACAGCGCTGAGGCTCGACAGAATTATTATTTGTAGGTGTGACTGACGCCAATTTAGGATCAAATAGACGAAGGGAAGGGAATTTTTTCGTGTATGCTCTTGATTTCATAGAACGTATTTTTTGGATTTTGGACAATTTCGCTTGGATGCTCTTGAAACCTGCATGTCATATATAAGTCCAATCGAAAAATCAAGTCTAAACTTAGTATATTCAGATTGCCTTAATGTGTAGCGAAGTTAACACCTCTTAAGCGATCTTGGACATCTTTAATTTCCCCAGTAAGCAGTTTGTGCCTTTGATGGTGACTGTATAAGAGCTGTATTTACTATTAATGTCAAGACTAAAGTAATTTTTTAGACTATTTGAGTGAATAACCCACACAATGATTCAAATTTAACTACTACAAGGCACTAAATTTTTTCGAGAAGTCGAGCCATCAGTTATTTAACCTTTGAAGCCTGAAGGAGGTACAAACGCCCGTATTAAATATTGAACGTCTGGCGATAAAATAATATAATAGATAAATATAATTTTAAATAATCTATCACAAAACATCTTATATTTGCTCAAATTTGCACACATCCTAACACGTTTAGAAGCATTATGAAGATTATTAACTGAGTTTTCAACCTTACGTAAATAATATATTGTTCAGAGTACGGCCTTCGAGACTAGGATCGAAAATTATTGGGAATCATGGCATGATTATAATTATAATCACGATTATAATGGCACCCTCGTGATTATAATTATAATCGTGATTATAATTATAATCACGATTATAAGTCTTCTTTTGTAAATGCAGTAATATATCTAGGGCTGAGTACATCCCACCCACATGCTTAGAATTTTTTCACTTAAATTTATATAGTACAATGTATCGACAACATGCAGTAGCCTATAATAATAATAATAATGTCAATTAACAATTATCTTTAGTTTCCTAGGAACACTCAAAATTCAGAAGCCGAATTATTCCCCCGCACATTGCATTGGCATGAATTTAACAGCTATTTACTATAAACGATCGCCTACTAAAATGATTTGTGAACTTTTTATCGATGGACTGCTATCTTCCCGATGACTGTGAGAAACACTTGCTCTTTAATAATTATTGTATGAGAGTGAGCATTTGATGTCACTTGCTCTTTAATAATTATTACATGAGAGTTAGCATTTGATGTCACTCGCTCTTTAATACTTATTGTATGAGAGTGAGCATTTGATGTCACTCGCTCTTTAATAATTATTACATGAGAATGAGCATTTGATGCAACTCTCTGCCGGGTTCAGACTAAATGCAATCACCTAATGTTACCCAGTCCTTGGATTCAGAGCTACACGAACTTGTTGCGCCCAACTCACAACATTGAGAGCCACGACGTGCGAAAATGTTGTTTTTACAATACTTCCGCCCTACATGGGAGCGGTATTGTGCTCGAGTTTAATTAAATATGATTTTTCGCTGGATAATGATCAGATTTACTTACAACTGTAAAATTTTCCGTGCCTCTACCATAGACAATATGCTTGGAAAGTGATATAAGTTTTCAAACACTCCGGTCCAGCATTAACATTTGGAGGTCGCCTTTCATATTACCTAATAATTTAAATAACGATAACTTCGCATGTCCATAGACTTGTTCTAATTATGACAATAATTATTCTAATTGTGCTTTGATGAGAACCAACCAACACGCATCTTGAAATGGGTGATGTGTGGCCAACACCTAGAGATTGAAGTCTAAACTAGCAAGTAGTATAAGAAAATATTGATTCGTTAATTGATGATACTATTTGAAATATTCGTTCACTGATGATACAGAGATTAAATTTAGAATATGCAACATTAATTCAGTTTTCCTTTCCTGTGATTCAAGGCATGGCTTCGACTAACGCCATAAATGTTATATATTAAAAATTCATGTTTTTCATCAACTAAATGCATCTGAACAAATTTTAGAATTGCAGGATCTCGAACACAATAATATGGAATTATAATTATAAATAACATGCAAACATAATGAGAATTTCTGGTATCTGTGTTATTTTATGTTCAAAACTCCTCGCTAAATGTTTGCAGCTTCACAGTGAAGAAAAATTGTTTGTTTTTAGCGGGTCGTCTGCCAACTACAAAATGCAAATTGTGGCTCTTCAGGATTAGCATTTAAATTACCTCTTTATCCTAATCTTAATTGGGTATAAAAATGAAGAGGTGAAGTGCCGCTCAGTGACCTCTAATACTGCATTAAGAGGCTCTCATTAGGCAGTCTCTTGAGTCCAAGCCCAATTAACATCACTGGTGAGTCTTAAAATTCAGCTGTACTCTTTAACATCAACTATCTTTAGCTCTTACTCTTATTCAGCTCTTACTCTTACCCTCAATACTCTTTACCCTCAACTACCAGATAAGTAACATCAGCAAGCAACTCATTTCGTGAGTAGAGTAAAAACTGTTGAATGTTTTAATCATCTATAAGATTATTTCATTTCAATGGATAATGGATGTAAAATTTTTGAAGAATATTACATTCTTCTTTATTATTTACTAATTTTATTTACGCGTCTGTATTGCTAAATTCCGTGCGCTGCACTGACAAGTGGTATTTCAAGTGTTGGTTTAAGCTTGATACAACAACGCATTTAAATCTCGCTCAAAACTGAGCCAGAGTTCATCTCGCATTCTTGTTTGCGATGTAAAAATTGGGCTTATGTGGAATCAGTAGCAAGGAAGATGCTAGACAGGAATTTTTTTTAATCCTTTCATTTCGGTTAATCTATAAAATTCAAACAAAAACTTTATTCTAATATAGCATAAATTTTTTATTGGTATTACAAATCTTTGAGCTTCGATGTTAAGTCAAGTAGTTAACATTTCAAAAATGTCGATTTATTTATTCGCATTTATGAACAGGTACGCTTTTCGCCAAAAGAAAATGATTAAATACTTCTTGAATTTTCACGGATGCGTCGTTACAAACGTCATCAGTCAGAGGGTATGAACACTTTTGATCTCATGGCGTAAGCGTTAAAAATATAACTCGAGTTGTGAGAAAATCTAGAGCCTCTGTTTCCAGTGAAATAAGATAAACGTTGGCTCTCTTTTGCTCCGTTTGAATTATATTCATAAATGAGGACAAGCGTTCGCTTTATGGGCGTATTATCGGTGGCCATTGGGCATATGTGGGACAATGAAATAATGGGAGTAAAGTCTTTAGACTTTTGCCGAATAACCTGTTGATTTTTGCTTCTGAAACAGGCTAAAGACGTAACATAGATTTTCTTACATACCTTATAAAGGCTGGCACTTAAAAAACATAATCAAGCTCTATAGGTATGTATTATTTTTAAACATATAAAGAAATTTGAAGATTTTTGCACCTGTTTTTTACTTATACCCAATTTTGCGTTATTTTGTTTTCAATATAAAAACAGCTAGCACAACAAGCAATTGAATGAAGACATTATTGTGCATATTTAACTGTAAAAGGCTACAGTTTTGGATAAAAATCTAAAGTTCTAAGTCTTTTTCTTCAAAATTTATAAGGAAACAATTGAAATGTGTTTATTTGAAGGCTTGCACTATAACCAAAATTACCGCAAATGAAGTGAGATATTCACTGAACTCGAGAAATTTACTAATTTTACACCTGTATAGAGCCTGTTATTATTCCAAGCAAAAGGGTTTATTCGTTTCAGATATGGTCAATAAACCGATAACTTCCGCGCACAAATTTGGATCGCAACATAAGTAAAAAATTAGTTATTTAACTGAAATTAGCCGTTACTGTGCTAATTTCAGGTGTAAGGGTTCAGTCGTTTATGAATTTAGTTATTAACTCATAGCTGCTGTGAACGAATTTGAATCTCTAGCAAACTCAGGAAATTTAAAAATTTTACAGCTGTGCCTGCTGCACTAATTCCAGGTTAGTGAAATCAGTTGTTTATCAGTTTATTTATTATATTGCAAGCTTCTATATGCAAATCAATGTCGATTATTGCACCAAAAATCGCACCAATTAAAACATTTTCTAGAAATTACAAGGTTTGTGCACGGAGAAAAGTGGACCGGTCATATTGTCCAATAAGTGAAACACTTTCTGCACGTAGCACAGATACGTGCAGATTGATCCACACAAGATTAAAAGTGTATCGCTATTAGAGCACCGCCTAACTCATTTCTCTGAGTGTACCTTGCTATATGCAGTAATTTATGGCATATCAAAAATAACGTGAAATCGGAGAAGCGACCACCAGATGTGTTTTTAGCGCATTTCCACATTTGTGGAAAAAAGCGCTATTGTGCTCGTCATGTCCGTCTGTCTGTTCGTCTGTCCGTCCGTCTGTCCGTGACTTCACGTTTTCGTCGGCGAGAAAATGCGCTCTCTGTCACTCAGTGCAGTAAGTAATAAGTTATATTTTTATACTAAAGTCGATTTTGTGATTTTTCAATTTCATCTAAGTTATTGGGAGGCTTTGTTCGCAATTTCTGTCACACCATTGCTGCAGAAAAAAAAAACTCCCCAAGAGTTTTTTGTTACTAGTTGGTTCAAACCCTAACAGCACTGAAAGTTTGTACACATTTTTAACTTTGGTGTTAATCTAATTTGTATACTGTAGTTCCCCATACTGGAGTATAAATAAAACCCTGAAAACAATTATTTTTTAATAATATTACATTACATTATAATGTGTGAGACAATAATTTCGTTTTTATGCTATTTCTTTGCAAGCCAACTATGAAGGCGATGACACTAAGGTCAAGGTTATCATAACTAATAGACAACAAATAACCTTGAAACTATCGAAAACGATCAATGAAATAAGGGAAGCAAAGTCGGCAGACATATGTCGTATAACCGGTTTATTTTTTGCTAATGAAACAGACCGAGATATTAACCTAAATTCTCATTTTATAACAAATAAAGGCTTGCCATTAAAACATAAAATCAAACTCTTAAGATATGCATGTAGAGAGAACACTTGAAATAACTACTTGAAATGATCTTAATAAGATTTCAGTTTCTCTGGCTTGCCCTTTAGTCGAGCCACAGGGTGATAAAATGATCCGTTTTAGCATTAATAGGAGGAATTCTTCGCTTTCACGAGTCTTTGGACTCGAGAACTTACCAGTTAATGGCCATGTATAAGCATGAACACGAATGTTGCAATAGTGTAAGCGAAACCAACGCTCATTGAACAAACCACGACGACGTATTTTTTTAGTTATTTCTATTTTTGTATCCGGTTATGTACTGGAATGCACCAACAAACGAGGTATTTTTTAGTTGTTTTTATTTTTGTATCTGGTTCTTTGCTGAAATGCACCACAAAAACTAGGTTTTTTTAGTCATTTTCTTTTTGTATCAGGTTCTATCCTAGAATGCACCAACAAACGAGGTATTTTTTTAGTTATTTTTATTTTTGTATCCGGTTCTGTACTGGAATGCACCAACAAACGAGGTATTTTATTAGTTATTTTTATTTTTGTATCCAGTTCTTTGCCGGAATGCATAGATAATCCGAATTTAGTTCAGTGAATTTAGACGAGGACTAAATGGAACAGATGCGCAAAACACTTCATATCCTCTACATAGCTCCCGAATCCTAAGTCAATTGCATTTCACCGCTATTCTGCTTGTACACTGACCGTGGAAAGTCGCACTGGCGTATGTTATATGCTCTTAGTAGTCTAATAGTAAGCAGGACTTAGTTGGCAGCCTTAAGCGTAGGCAGGAGCATATGTTCAGTCATGAAATGCCTAGCACCTTTCGAGCCTTGCAACAAGTCCAGCAATCAATAATTATTCGTCAGTTACGGGAAGATCTTCTCATAAGGCCGGATCCCATGTGGAATCAAGTCACGAAAAGTACAAGAATCGGCAACAGACCATGGACCTATTTCTTCAGTGCCGACACTTCCCTTCTGTTCTATTCTAGAATGATTTATTCACTTATTCAACGCGTTGGTGTCTCCTCCCACTTTTGCATACAGGATGCGAGACACAGCGAAACGGATGCTTTCATTCAGCGCCAACCCGCGGCGTAATAACGGCGCCAGAGATTTTTAGCGCATTTTCTCATTTATGGAAAAAAGGCGCTATTGTGCTCGTCATGTCCGTCCGTCCGTTCGTCTGTCCGTCCGTCCGTCTGTCTGTCCGTCCGTGACTTCACGTTTTCGTCGACGAGAAAATGCGCTCTCTGTCACTCACTGCAGTGAGTACTGATTTATATTTTTTACAACAATACGGTTGCACGGCCTAGGCGGCAAAGCGACTAAGAATTTACTGCTGCCTACACATATGATGTCTACAAAAATTTTTAACTGGAATTGGATCCGGGATGAAAAAAAAAATAAACGTCTATGGTGCTGTTATTGATGACGAATGTCGGACTGTCATTGAAACTGATATCCTTATCAAATGTACTTATTCTATCTGCATATGCACTCTGAACAGCATGCCTTAATTTATATCCAGTAAATTTCATTGCTACTATATTTCATACCGTATCCTGATTTATTTACTTTACGAATATATACAAATAAGTAGTTTGAACAAACCTCTCCATAGATCTCCGCAGTTCTTTATATTATAACTCTACACGTCGTGTTATTTAACCATATACTCTGCCATATGGAACTGTAGTGTGTACTACTGAGTGAGACCAACAACATAATATAACCTGATTTATTTAATTTACGAGTATATTCACTTAAGTAATTTAAACAAACGTCTCTATAGATCTCCACAGTTCTTTATATTATAACTCTTATTTGTCGTGCTTTATAACCATATATATTCTGCCATATGGAACTGTAGTGTGTACTAGTGAGTGGGACCAACAACACAATATAATGGAAGTCATGATAGTTATTTTCATCACAGCGCTACCAGAGGTCGTTGTGTTCCGAACAATAGCAGCTACATCACGGTGGCACGCGAGCGAGCCTCACTCAAGTTATTCGAATATTATTTTTAGTTATATATGTGTGTTTTTTATTTTTAGTTTATATTGTAATAATATTTTAGTTTATATTGTAATAATAAAAATAATAGTATTAATAATAATACTATTATAGTAAGTAGTAATAGTAATAATATAGTATAATAATATAGTAGTAGTAGTAGTAATTATAGTAGTAATTGTAATAATAATTTTAATAATAGTTATCATAGACATAGAGGTCCTGCTAGATCGCTATTAGTTGTATTTATGGACGAGGTCAATTATTATAGTATAGTATATTAATAGCATTAATAATAATACTTTTATAGNTCATGCCGCGATCTGTCTCTTATACACATCTAGATGTGTATAAGAGACAGGACCTAAAACCTGCCTCCCTTTGAAGAGCTGTCACAAAGTCATTTTTCGACGTACAGGGACGATACTTATACCGTTCGATGCGCAAGAAAACAACCTTTAAGATGAGATAAGAAACGGAAAAACTCAAAATTTTCAAATTTTAGCTAGGGCGGTCCCCTTTATATTAAAAAAGATACAAAATTTAGTAAAATAACCTCTTACCTCTACTATTCTAATACTGTTATGGTAACTTCATAATGTGAAGTATTGTAAATAAAGCCCGGTGAAGCATTGTCCGAAATTAGGCTTTATTCGAAGTAAAAAGAATGTCGAGGAATGAGCACACAATGTGTGACGAACAATAGTGTAAGTACACATAATACCGTTTCATGTGCATAACAAGGTCTTCTCTGTGTGTTAACCTTGCGAAAATGTTTCCCTAAGGCTCAAATTTTTAAGGGTCAATAGTTAACTACAAGATTTCATAAGATTTCATACATTTCATAAGATTTCATATACAGATAGCGTTTCGCATCTTTTAATTACCTTTATTAGTCGCAGCTCCGAAACGAGTATTTTTTGGTTTTGTTTTTATAGCGTTTGAAAATTACAGATGTGACTGGTTCTGAGTAAACCAATTTTCGAACCTCCATCTTGATGGCATACAGTATGATATATATGTCAGAAAATTTTTTTCATCGTTTGGTTGATTATAATTCTTGAAATTTTCTCTAAATGATTACATGGTATAACTTTGATTAAAATATTTTTACGAGTATAATATATTTTAGATAATCATTAAATTCAGCTCAAAACAATAGCTAAAATGAACGGTCGCAATTCGCTCGAAAAATAGATATACGAAGTTGATAAAACACCAAAATATTTGGGAAAGTTGTCGTGGTAGGTAATGACGGAATGCAATTAAACAAGTTTCTTAAAGGTAAATAAACGCTCACAACAGACTACGACAATCTTGTCGTAGACAGGTTTCTAGTTACCAAAAATGTCATCAACGACCTTACAAGCAATCAATCCTTCTCCCTAATCAAGATCCTAATAACACAACTTTCGCTTTGAAGATTGTTAGAATCACAGTGTTAAATTATTTGAAACAATCAATATCTCTTGGAATAAAGTTATATTGAGGCAAGGAATGAGGGAGCGGGAATGAGGGAGTGTTAATGAGGGAGCGGGGGATGAGGAATGTGGAACCGGTGCAGTGGGAACGAGGGAATGATATAAAAGAAAATGAATGATGAAACGAAGTGAAACGATGGGGAATAGACGACTCACAAAAGAGGAAGGGGATGTGGGTAGGGTAAGAGGTTAGGGGGCAGGGTGGGGGTCAGTAGAGGGGGCAAGGGTGACCACCCCCAAACGAACAGCAACAAGGAAATACGTCTTAAGTAATTACGACGTCTCTCTTTATAAGGACCGCCTGTAAAATACCTCATTAGGAAAATGACTTAAATTTTAGCTCCAAGCATAACATTTAATCCATAATCTGGAGAATAACGTTTAAATTTGACTCCAATAAAACGAAAACTGGAAAACAACATGATCCAATCTGTTGGTTGAGAATGTTAAGGGAAATTATTTTACAAACTATATAATATATGAACGATGAAGCGCCAAGAACGCTACCGCGTTTTATCAACATAAGTGCAGATAAACAACCTTTCCGGCACCTTCATTTAAGAGATTTTAAGTCGAATACAATAGAAAATTTACAGTGCATGCATGTAAGATTTACAGTGCATGCATGTAAGATTTACAGTGCATGCATAAACACTTGCTCCAGATTTCTGTCCTCCGTTGAGCGTTGCAATTGTCGTATTTTTGTAACAAATGCAGCCACTCAAGAAGGCTACCTCTGAACTCTTATAACACTCATGACTGTCCCTTAAACAAGCCGTTTCTCCGGTCCTTAGAGTCGTTGCAATTATCCTAAGAGCGTTTCAATCTCTGTCTTATGCTGCAAACTCACTCGCTTCTCTTCCAGCAAGACCTATTTTTGTTCCACGTTAAGAAAAGTTTGCCAAATAAGCCAACTTGAATTTAAATTCCGAGGTCATCCCTGGCGTCGGCTTCATTTTCAGAGGATTTTGGGAGCCCTTTTGTGTGTATGTTTGTTTTCACTATTGGGTGCTGCTTGATCCCCTTCAAGCCGGGGAACTGGGCCTATACTTTCAAAAAAAGTTAAGAGATCGCTAGTTCATCAACCAATCATTGACGGCCTTTCAAGCAAAATCCACCAATCATATAGACAAGAAAATAGAGCGTAAGTACTTACGTTCACTAAGCGAGTTTTGAAAGTATGGCCCCGGGACTAGATTTAGCGTTCTAAATTCTAAACTCAAAGAACATTAAGCATGGAAATTTCACGCTTGAACACGTGACGTGTGAGATCAACTGTGGAAAGTCAAAGTCAGTGACTGGGACATTCGTCAATGACTTCAGGGGGATTGTAAACGTGTAAAAAAATTCTGATTTATGATTAACTGGATATTTTTGGTTATTTTCGTCGTAACTCACTCTTCGTGAGCGTGATCAATAGACTTGCATCGAATAAAAATGAACTGCTGTAATACCGAAAGACGGACATCATATTACATCCTGACAATAACATCAACATTCCAGCAGTGCCGGTCATCTGACTTTTTAACGCATTTCCTCATTTATGGAAAAAGGCACCATTGTTCTCGCCATGTCCGTCCGTCTGTCTGTCTGTCCGTCTATCCGTGACTTCACGTTTTTGTCGACGAGAAAATGCGTTCTCTGTCACTCACTGTAGTATGTACTGAGTAATATTTAAGTATTAATGTCACTTATTTGCTTAAATCGCAAGTTGACTAAAAATTTAAAAGCAAAGAATAGTCCACAAAAATTCATATCTCTATAGAAAACGTTTTATATAGAGATATTAATTTTTGTGGACTATTCTTTGTTTTTAAATTTGAGTAATATTTGTTTTAATCTTTCGGGTATTATTCTAGTTTATTCGCCAATATTCGAATTCACACGTTGCACTAATAGGATTCCTGAGTGTTAAATGACTGCTTGAGAACCTGAGGACCATTGTCAGAATTGATTATTTTACACGTGTAACAATGATGCTTAATCGAGCAGGAATCACAATGATAATATACTAAATCATTGAAACGCCAGTAAATTAGTTTATGTCAGCGATCAAAATAATGATCAACACAACGAATTTGTTGAGAAATATTTTCTCGACGTTGCCTTTTTGTCTCAACAAAACAATGCTGACAAATTAAAGATGTTTCGTTGTCAAAGTATTTATTTTGTTAATTTTACAAATAATTTAATCAATTTTATTACACATAACCCTTATCCCTATTCTGTCTTGATTTTCTTACATCGAAACGATACCTGCAAGAAAACAACTCATATTTAAGATAAAGCAATGCTATGTCTGCTCGGCTTGTTTTCAGAAGAATTTCTTCATGAAAACATTCCAAATGTTTTCATGTGGGTGTTTTTTTACATTTCTAATTTTTTTTTTCAAAACCGCCCACGTTCAATGCCAACGATACAAATTTAGAGCAGGGATAGGTGCAGTTTGCAGCCGTCGCTTCCGACAGAGAGCCGTTCCAGCAGCAGTACGAGAGCCGTGCAGCCGTCCATAAATCGGCTCTGATTACCAGCAACAAATTTAGAGCAGGGATAGGTGCAGTTTGCAGCCGTTGCTTCCGACAGAGAGCCGTTCTAGCAGCAGTACGAGAGCCGTGCAGCCGTCCATAAATCGGCTCTGATTACCAGCAACAAATTTAGAGCAGGGATAGGTGCAGTTTGCAGCCGTCGCTTCCGACTGAGAGCCGTTCCAGCAGCAGTACGAGAGCCGTGCAGCCGTCCATAAATCGGCTCCGATTACCAGTAGGAATTGCATCGAAGATCAAAGCATGAATGTTCACTGGAGACGCAACACAGCAAGGCATGCTCACTGGAGGAGTTCATTGAGGAATGATCAATCGATCACATTCGAATGAGTTAGATGGTTCCCTGATATAGTGGACGTTTAAATGTTATAAGTATTATATAACTAAGGCATAAGTCATTTCGCGCCTCGATGAAACAATCAACCAAATTACATGTTCATTCCGTATTTTTCTTTTTATAAGTTTGATACTTTTTCACCAAAAAAACTTTCTTGAATACTTATAAGGTCAGTCTAACTGAATATTTTTTTAATAAGATAATCACGATCTTTTGCTGATTTTCACCAGGCATCCCGGTTAGGTAGCTAATGTTTTAGAGAACTCCAACGATTTTCGTATTATGATTCTCTCCTGTTATTTATTTGCTGGAATATGTTTATTTAATTTTATTAAAAACTTGGTCTTTGCATTCCAATAAAACCATTTTTGTATTCATGCGTATACATATATGCAGATAATTCATACGAATATTTTTTCATGCATGTAAATCGTACAACACACATTTGTATTTTTCGTGCTTACGGTATTGTCAAACGTCATGATTGAAGCCCTGGGATAGTAAAGTGCTTTAGCAAGAACCTATTTTCAATTTTAATTATATCAGTTTCTGTTAATGGCAATCAAAAAATTGACAAATCCGGATAATTCTGGATTTCGCAAATTTGATTAATATTTTATATTTTTTATGTCACACACACATAAATTCCAATCACATGATGGAAATATCAAAGTCCGTATTGCCTTGCTCCCCAGCCAAATCACACATTGCTTTCATATTTTATCCTCGTCCCATAAAATTATGTTCAAGAATTTAATTTACATTGCTTTCAACTCCACGGATTATTCACCCCGAGCAACGGTTCCCTTAATTACGTCGATTGTTGTTGGAGGTTCGCTAGCGCATATCAATAATGAGGAACTCAAGCGCACATTAATAAAGAGGAACGTGAAATGATACACGGAAACTTTGTAATGGGGCGAGAGTTTGCGGTATGAAGTTGAATAATTATGTCATCAAATCAGAATTCTAGACGAATGTTTTATATGAGGAAATTCAATTTCAATAAACTCATTTCATTTTCATTTAACTCAAACGCAAGATAAAACAGATCCCATTTCACATTACCTTCGATTAAACAATTAACAAGACTGAATTTGAATCGCTGGGCAGCACGAATCTTTTTTACAAAAAATGTCGTTTTCCCAATGAAAACTATTATTTTTTGTCAATCGTACTTACATATAAACATTTTGGTCCTAAATGGTTTTATGAAATATTTTAGTTTAAAATGAAAACCGGAAATCTGCAACTTTTTTTATTTTAAGACATGGTTTTCCCGCTTATTCAGCAACGTTGCAAGCATTTAAAGTTTAACTATAACTGAATTTGATCACCAAGATACTGCTAAATTTCACTTAAATTTATAAAAAAATCAAAATGGAGACATAAAATGGCTGACGATGATATGTATTGGCTGTTCAAATTTTCATATTAATATTAGTTGTACAACTTTGAAGAGATATATTATGTAATATAGGGATTCGACGTTGTAGCAGTCACCTATGAATTTGGGTCCAATTAGATCTTTTTATTTCAATTTTGAATTAAATTGAAATTAGCAAACCTGAAAATAGACTGAAATCGACGCTCTGATGAGTGGGCGGAAACATTTCAAATCCTCGTATATTCGGTTATTATACACGTACTTGAAATGAAGGAACCGCATCAAAGAATCATCGCTGAAATTAATTAACCATATTAACATTAAGTGAATCATATTATTTTTCACGAATTAACCCTCAAAACATAGGAATCACTTCACATTCTGGATTACAAGAGTAATNATTCAATATCCTAGTGGAGTTGCCTAGCCTGAGTTCAGACCATCTCCCACTTGCCTGTTAAACATAATCTGTTATAATCTCACAACATAACCTGTTATAATTTCCCACTTGCCTGTTAAACATAAACATAACCTCATGACATTTCATAACATAACAGATAAGCATAACTTCATGACATAAACATAAACTTATGACAACGTCGGGTGAGAGACGTCACTCACTCGGTAGCTAGTTGAGGTGACTGAGTTCGTGTCCAGGAATTTGTAATGGAATAGATAGCATGTAGAAAAAAATTGGTCCAATTCAAGATTTTTACACTTTCATCTAATTACAAGATTTTAACACTTTTATCTAATAAGGGTTTAAAATTTAAGTATTCGGTAATGTTGCAATCACTTCGATGATATTTTTTCATTTATCTGCGTATTTCCAAGAAATGAATAATATCATACAAAAATAAAGAAATGCGAGCCTAATTTGATTGAGGAGGACATCTTCTGCTAGGACAACACAAATTCAGATCTGATATTCCTGATGATTAAGCCACACTTGATTAAAACTTACTTTTTATACGAGTTCAGCCGTGGCTATAAGCATCTTTTTTATTTATATAATGCCTTCTGTGGTGGCAAAGAAGTCCGAATTTTTTCATCTATAACTATTTATTGTCCGTTGCTGAAACTACATAATTCTTCCGACCATTATGAACGCCCCTGGCTGCAGTTGAAATTAATGCGGTAAACCTAAGGGTTCTGCTCCAGCTGGTCCTAACACAGGTCACGATTTCACGCACAAAGTTATTAAGCGAAAACAATAATTCCGTCCGAAGTTCATAACAAGGGAGTGCCTGTGTAGAATGTATTTTGTCAAGAAACGTTAAACTAAAAAGTTTGACAGAGAAATTGAAGGGGTAGGATATGTTGTATCTAAAACAAGCTAAACTTTGACTGACCGCAAACTTTCTTAAAGGCTCAATTTGTCTTCCCTGTGAAACTTAAATGTTGCTTATACGCTTTTTTGAGATAGGAGTCGCGATTTCATGTACAAAATTTTAAATTTCAATGCATTATATTTCCATTTATTCCCCTTTTATTGAAAATTTTATATCTCGACAGCCGTTTCATGTTCTTCTATGGATTCAATGGAATACTTTTTTCACAATTGTATCATTTACGTCTTGTGTGTTTCAAATTGCTAATTTTGAAAACGCATTTGATATTCATCAAATATATATACATAATTTCTGCAAGTCACGATCGCGATTGAATAACGTACCTCAACCCTCATCAATAAACCGAACAGGTGATGTACTGAAAACTTACGCGTTGAGTTAACATGGGAACTGTCGGCACGTTCATATAGACGTTTTAGTGAATAAAATTAGATCAGTACTCACTGCAGTAAGTGTCAGAGAGCGCATTTTCTCGTGCTGGATCAGTGACGAAAGAAACCTCAGATCAATTATTGTGCTCAATAACCACAGTGATCAGAAGCACAACCGCAGCCGAAGTCATGGACGGACAGACGGACATGACGAGCACAATAGCGCCTATTTTTTCATAAATGAGAAAATGCGCTAAACACTATTTAGTGAAAACTGCAGTACCTGTCCACGCACTGGAATTTCGCATGTATGTTGTGGATGGTGGTGATTATTACACTGATCACCTCTTTGCTCAATATGGAGAGCAGATTTCCGTGAATAATAATAATTAAAAATGCTTCAACAAATTCCTGCCTGACTTCTGAGTATAAAGTAAGAATTTCTAATACTTCTGGTAAACTAATTACTTGTTTGTCACTAAATTACTCGTAGGATGACAACGCAGGTTAAAGTGAGGGAAGAAAGCAAACATTACTCATGGCTCATAGTGTTAATCCTTTATCCTTCATTCGCCGTTTTATTATTCAACTCGAGTCGCAAAGCAAAGTTAGGCCATCACCGAAGCTGCGTATCCTGTTTAACTCTTCCCCAACCATCTTCTTAATTGAATTATTTTTTGGAACTTGCAGCATGCGTACCATGAATTTAAAGTTGCGTAGCTTCGGGAGGACTTCTAGAAAGAAAAATTGTCCTGAAATTTCATTATCTAGACATGGGCTTGGCCAAGTCTCTCAGTATTCCAGTTGTATGGTGTTCATAACCAGTGGACGCCCAGCCTATTACTAGACAACGTGGCCTGAAAGAAGGGTTAATGAAACCTCAGAAGTTCAAAGTCGGCGCAAAACTGGATCTGAAATCTAAAATGATTCTAATAACTTTTCTTAGTCTTTCTAGTAAGAAAAATATGGTGCCTTACTATAACATGTAAGATATAACCTGGCTCGAGTCACAAAGATGTTGGAATTCCACTGTTTGATTTACTCTAGACATCTGAGTGTAATTATACTTATCAAAAATATGTAGGTTTTCATAAAACGAGAAATCGTGCCTGAGTAGCTTCGGTAAATTCCAACCAAGTCTCCATATTGATCGTGTCCCATTGCACTTAGAGAGCAAACTACCGATCGTCCTATCGCTCAGAATTTGAAGAAGTTTTATTAGCAGCAGCAAAGAATGTATCATGTAGAAATTTTTTACTTGAAATAATCCTTAAGAAAATTGAGAGGTGGAGCCGATAATGCGCTAGGTTCCGCTTAAGATGAAACGACCATATCAAGGATAGCACAAAATAAACGCCTTCATCCTGTCGTGTAATTAATTGAATTGTACTGTATTTGCAAGAATATATCCGCGTAAACTGAAATTTTGAGGAATTAAATGTTAAACTTCAACTAAAGAGTCAATAACGTTAAAAATTTGCCAACGTACTGTTGAGGGCATAAAAACATTCACGTTATGTGTCTAACATCAATAAAAATAAATATTTATTGTAGCTTGGCACGCGGATGTAACTGATATCAGCGTGCTAATTTAGTGAAGTTGCAAAAAATCACAATTTAGCGTGATGCTGCTGCGTCGTTGCTCTTCTGATAGAATTTAATAATTTCCCAAGCATACTAAGGAAATAATTAATTATAGAAATGATCGAATATTACCTAGCCATGTTTAGCGAGAAAATTTTGAAATATTTTTAATATTTGTCGCAATCATTTTCTCCATGATATTATTCAATTTTCAGGTCATGTCCGGAGTCCGCGAATAAGTGCATATACTACAGCTTGTTTAAAAATATAGTTTTTAAATTATGCTAAACTCATGAAAATCAGCGCGATATCCATTAACGAGTTAACCTTCTACGACAACTTATCCTTCCAGTCATTAGCGACAGTTGAAATCAAACTGTTTAATGGAATCAATGTACTACACTTTAAATTTGAATATAACAGAAAATATGTTTTAATTTTCAAGTAAAATCAAAGAGGTGCATTAAGTCAAAAACCCAATTACACATTAAAGAATAGAGATATCACTCTGTTCATTTTTTCACTAATAAAGTAGCAGCAGATTGCTGATCTGAGAACCATTTTATGGTGTGTGATGGATGGTCGAGGCGCTCTTTAATTAACAAAGACAATCAGGAAAAACCATGCAAAAATGCGAAGATATTTGTCGTTGACAATAACTTTTTCAACAAATCCACATCGAGTCGTATTTTATTTGCATTTTCTCGCTGTAAAATTTTTTAGACCTAAAGTCACCCGTTTCATTGGACCGAAGTTTAAACTTGGTAGTTTATTTGTTAGCTGTTGTTCAAATGTGAATCCGGAGCCATGTAACTCGATCTGTTTGTTTCGTGCTCCAAACCGTTGTTAATTTATCGGCAACTTAAAGTGAATTACTGCTGGTACTATCCTGTATAAAATATTGATAACAAATCATAGGTTACATTGCTGAAACTTTATCATTTATATCAGCAGAATCTATGTTGTACAAGGAACTTCAAAGAAACATTGGAAAACAAAGTGTTTAAAATTTCGACTAATCTACGACTAACCTGCAGACTTAACACCGAATATTAATTAACCTTGCATTTCACCAATTCCCTCACATCGAGGGCGAACATATTTAAATTAGTTTAAAAATATGAACTCTTGCCGTGATTGCATTTCACACTTAATTGCCAGGCGAATTTCAGTGGGATTGTGCGGCCACCAAGACAATCAAAAGTAAAAAAAATAGCCAGGGGAATTAATTGAATGTAGTGGATCGTAAATTATAATTTGGTAAATTAGAAATCCTCCATTAGTGTAGAGTCTCGCCAGCTGTCAGGTTGGAATGGGTCGGAAAATTGTAGAACCTTTCTACTAACGAACTGAAATTGATTTCGAAATGCCATCGTAACACACAAAAATACAGTTCAGGTAGTGTACACTTCATGAACCTTGGAGCTTCATTAACTTATGTTTTTTTCAGTTGAAAATATGGAGGATGCAATTGAGAAATATTTTAACAACATCAATATTTTAAAAAATACTTTGATAACATTCATCGCAATGAAATTAACAGTTACTGTTGATCTTCCGAAGTCTCGTAGGAACTCTAGCATGCCAATACTTGCAATAGTGAACACGACGAGTTTAATGTTTTCACTACTTGCTGCATCTGCATAACGATAACCAAAATATTCTAAACAGGGGCCATACTTTAAAAACTCGCTAAGTCAACGTAAGTACTTACGCTCTATTTTCTTGTCTATGATTGGTGGATTTGGCTTGGAAGGCCGTCAATGATTGGCTGATGAACTTACGATCTTTTAACTTTTTTTGAAAGTATAGGCCCAGGTCCCTAGATCGCCCGGACAGGCTCTGATCAGGCGCTGATCAAGCTCTGATCAGGCGCTGGTCAGGCGCCGAACAAGCTCTGGTCAAGTGCATGGCAGCCGCTGGTCGAACGCCAGTCGGCGGGTTAATTTCGCACAAGCCTTGAACCTCTATGTTCAAAAATGGCATCGATGTGTAAGCAGTGAACACGCATGAATTGTTATGTTATACGGTGGAACAAGATGAGATTTGACTCATTCAATTGTTTTAGTTTGAGTGGCGGTTCAATATAAAATTTTATTGCATATATTATAGAATTGCGATGCAACGGTTTGACGAAACAATTTCTATCAAAAATTTTCTAATTCATTATAATACCCAGAGGCAGCTTATAAGCATGAAACACGATAAAAGGGTGCATGATGAGAAAATTTTTTGATTGAGGAAGTACGTGACAGACAAAAAGATGAAACCCATTAGTTAATTTTAAGCCCTATCGCGACATGAAATTCCATTGTTTAAGCAGTTGAAAGGCGGAACCAACAGCCTTAAGACCTTATGATCCCCTTCGTTAACTATGTACCCTGAGTTCGTTTAGGGACATCAACCGCGTATTCATTGTATATTTGCGACATTCGCCTCGCGTTTTTACATACAATACTTGCGAGTTGTACGCGTCCGTGGATAAAGTATGAATCTCATTGATCTAGATAGTGAAAATCAGCTTCGCAAGCTGGCATGTCGAAGGAACTTATACGTGGTAGGAAGGATTTTTTAAATTAAAATTTTTTTGAAATATTCATAGCTCTTGCACTCGCGAACCATTTAAAATAATTATAAGATTTGGGGATATACTATATATGGAACCAATGCATGTATTATGGTTGTCATTTTTCATTTACAAAGAACTGTTCAGAAATTCTTGTCGAGCTCATATTTGTAGATGATTTAGTCGAGTGTGTTTCTGAAACTATGATGCCTGCTGTTTTTTTTTTGTCATCACGGAAGTGTAGTAATCATAACTTAATTGTCATCAATTGTGTTTAGTATTATTTGTAATGCTGATCAGTCACGTGGACTGAACCTATGACTCCTCAGCGATAGACAAGACTATGAAAGTTGCCATAGGCTCTTTATATGTCAATATTTTATTTCTTAAGGCTGTAGCCATGGAAGCGATAGACTAGCCATGGAAGCAATAGACTTTTCTCCTCTTTGATCTCGTAACAGATATTACACAATTACATAACAATTTTTTGTCATTCCCTCAATCGAACTTAACCACAAATGTATTTGAACGGCCATTCAACCTGAATTAAAGCCAGGTTAAAATATTGGATTCTCTTCGCTGCAATTTTGATAAGAACAAACACATCGGAAATTGAATAACTTGGGAAAACCGCCTCAAACCGACCGTGGAATTATTCCACCATTTTTTTCGAAATATTCGTAGTCGCAGCAATGGGTTTACGCTCAATCGGAGAATTGGAGACGAGATCGAATCTGAATCCATTCCGTTAACGAATCCAAAGCTGCGAAGGCTATAAAAATGGCTAGAAAAAGATCTTGCTCGGAGTTTGGTAAACATTTTAGAGGCATAAAGAAAGAGAAGAGGACAGCACGAGATTTCCGGGCCAGACGACCAATATGTTCACCGTTGAACCACCAGCATGAGCCCATGGGATTTTATAGATGACACTTCAGGCCTCATGTCGATTGCTTGTCGGCTATACTGAGCTTGCGTGGCAATCCTCAGGGTCGGTGACAGAGTTTTATGAAATTTTCACGGATTTAAAGATAATTTAGACGCTCAATGAACAATTCCGCCTGAGTGCGAGACTAGTATTTTCTGAGCGCGAGTAATGTGAAGCACAAGCGTTTGCTTAGTTTCCATGATCACCACTATAATATGCATGCCATTGAGCCTTATTAGCGACTTTCATAAATGCACTTTTTACATTACTTATCGCGATCAAATTCTCAGAGCACACTGTATGCTTTCAGTTGAACGAAAGCAGAAATTTTCGACACCGTTATTATAAATTCAAGTGATCTCGTCAGCCTTATCGTAAAATACCGTCATTTGAATAATCTAATTTCATTTCCAAACTCAGACTCCACTTCAATAAATTATCCTTCTAAGCTAACCTACTCTTATGCGACTCATCATACATACCACCGGCCTGTAGAATGAAAAACAGGCAAGTTCGAATATTTAATGCCCGGTTTATATCGAACCTTTTCCCAGTGAAAATTTACAGACGGGTCAGCTTCTGATTTTAGCGTATGGTTCAAACGAACTTCGAGGGCACGTCACACATAAGATTAATAGCAAGCGAAAAATAAATAGACACAAGAAAGATGGGAATGGATGAAATGATTAAGCACTAGATTTATAGGCTCTACGAAATTCTTAAACTTAAACATTACTTATTGAGCGAGAGCGAAGAAAGCTGCGGGAAATTATAATATGACAGGCTAATATAACATTAACATCTACATGCGAAAATAATTGAGCAACTGATTTGAGGTGGAAAATTTAATTTATTTATCAATAAAATTTAATAATTATCAATAAATAAATAATTTATAAATAAAATTCAAGCGAACGCAGTGATAATATCTTTGACCCGGAACAATGAATCAATCTCAATACCGGGAAATATCTAGACAGGAAAGCCAATCGAATTTTTTGAGATAACTCATTCGTTTAACGTTTTTTGAAATGTCGAGAATTTATGCCTAGCTCAAGATGAAAGTTTTCGAATTTATTAGAAATAATTTGACAAATTCTTATGACGCTCAAAATTTACTAATTAATTGAAAACGTGTGTTTAAAAAAATTCTATTCAAGTCTTTACGAATATTATTAACAACCCGAACTTTCCGATATTATTCTCTCCCGTTTGGGTCTCAGTTGGAAGAATGCAGCACAGTACATTACTTATACTTTTCCCGCAAACTTTGTCTGCACAATTTAAATATGTATGAAGCGCCAATTCAGCATTACATTTATTTAAAATAATGTCTGGGCAGTCTCATTTTTAAAATGGCTTCTTGCCCGATAATGTTATTCGTGCTGTTCAAGAACCTACAGATCAAAAGTATATGTGTTAAACTCAACGGAAGGATTGGAAAATCAAATTCGCTGTTATAAATGGCATCAAGTGAGTAAAAAGTTACGGTCTCATATGATTTCTATCCTTAAAATAATTTCGTATGCTAAATTTAAACAGCGAAGAAGAATGCAGTCAGGTGTTCTTAACCTCTGTTTGTTGCGTAATCGCTGAGCCCTTTGCTGCAAGACCTTGGATTGCAAAAAGCTGGGACGACTCTAAATTTAGAATATGCTCATAAATTTAGGATACTAATTAGGATATGCAATATGCAGCCTAACAATTTTTTATTGTGTGAAATATTTCTGACTTCAACAACCCTTGGGGGCGAATAGCTAAATCGTTGCTAAAAAATTCTTGCATCAATCTTTGCAAAAAATCCCGCAGCCTGAATCTACCATGAATATTTCCCATAGATAGGCGGCAGAAGTGGCTCGTTCTTTAGCTGCATGTTGCTGGTTTTCCCTTCAGAGGCCCGGAAGATCGAAGTTGCGAGAGCAGCGGTAGGAAATCGTCCCGTTGGGACACTTTAACTCGCTCTTTGTCACAAGTTGCTGCCACTGCCGTGCTAGTCCGGTGCAGCAAAACACACGTTTTCGCGCTAACTTTTTGTAATCC
>NW_025938111.1:0-8876 GCF_000764305.2 Hyalella azteca | reverse complement strand
ATTTCGTTAGAATAAATGATGGAGTTTTCAATTTAATTTTGGTGTTCTGATTTTATATCATACTCAACAGGCTCATGATGTCGTCTATACAATGAACCAAGTGCGAGTAACTGTGAAAAGCACCTGTGGGAATTTATACACATCTATGACAATATCACGAGACAGTGGTGAATGCTGCTCAACTTATTCAACAATAATTCAACTTGTAATCAATATTGTGCCAATGTCAATCAACCTTGATAGGTTAAATTAATACTACTATCGATCAGCCGAAATAAAGGCGTTGAACTGCATATCTGTTCACAAATTAGCCATTTACGTATTAAATAACCATCAAAATAGTAATGTAATTTTCAACAACACGTTCTAACAACAATATCACATTTTACTAGGCGTCAGTAAAATTAGCTATAGGACCCAACCGGCGCCCCGGGTACCTGATTTAGGGCTTGAGGGTAAGTTGTGTTAGGCGTTAGTGAGAGAATCCTATAATTTTTAAGAATGTTAACTGGAGACAAAATTTTTTTTGGTTGGGAACTTCATTGAGGTTTCAGTTTTAGTGTCCCGCAAGTGTTCTCATTCCCAGCTTTAGCTATCTCTCGCATTCCAATGTCAAAGACTTGTAATTTGTTCACAGACCATTTCAACTAATTAATAGTTACCCGTGTTGTAAATATACAGCCTTCAGCCGTTGTAAATATACTGCCTTCATTTAATATCCCGCTTCATTATATATATTCCTTGAATAGCCAATTGAAACGATTGTACAACTCCCATCCGGACTTCAGGCGAGCGTGACAGTAGGACCTATCCGTACTTAGGAGGTGATGCAACTGGTAACGTCGATTTCTGAGCTTAGTTCATCACAAATATTACAATCATCTAATCTATTAGTGATATTATCAACAAGGTGGAGGTTGACATAAATCAAATTTCATCTCTGCACCATTCTAAATTTGCTGTCTAGATGCTGTCTAATTTTGTCACTGTATATAACATTATTTCAGCTAAATATTTTGCATTGATGATGTTCTCATAGCTTTTCTCAGTAAATAAATACATTATTGAAGAAACACCATCAAATTTAATAAAGGAATACAAAAATCCCGTGCACGAAGAGTTAGAGCGAGTTCAGTCAGTCTTGTTCCGAGTCAGTGGATTCTCCTCCATTGGGTGAGCGGGTTAGGGCACGGCAGCATAGAGGCACAGGCAGAACCGGATAAACTGCCGCGTAAAATTTAAATCATGAGCTTTCATAGTCAGGCACGTGATATTTATATTTTAATATTTTTTATTGTTTGAGATATTTATAAAAAAACATGTTGCGCGAGTTTGTTTAAAAAATAAACACATTTTGTAGGACTCACGTTCAAATATTTCATGGTGGAGCTTTTGCAGTTCGGGTAAGCCTTTGCGAAGTTGGGATCAGTGCTGCATTGGTTATTCAGCGCAATCGTCTGGAAAGCCGCATCGTCAAATGTGTTGCCGGGTTTCAGCTGTTGAGGAAAGAAGGGTATGGAAATAACTATTGAAATAGAAAAAATTAAGCAGCAGACACGCTCATTTTTGGGGTTGGGGATTTCTTTTCGTTGCGAAAAATTACAAAAAGTTAGTATTTCAAGACAAATAATCAAGAAATTAATATTTCACGGGGTGAAATTTGAGAGACCGGGAAAATTGCGGGCTTGCTAGATCAGGAGATTTTGAAAAATTTGCATTCTTCATGCAAACAAGCCAATTTGTATTGTCAAGAGTTATGCTACAACTACATCTATATTATCCCATTGCTGTTTACTGATAATGCTTAAGAAAACGCTACATATATAAATTCAGCGGTCAAAATAAGATTGAACTCACAGTAAAAATTCAGATTGGGCCCTAAATTAGCGCATAGGCGAAATTGTTCATGTCTACACAAGTGCTCATGTAATTGCACGATTTGCTCAGTGCACCTATTGAATTCCTGGTTCTCAAATGCACTTCTCTTGTACATTTCGTTCGCCTGATGCATGCGTGTCACCAGAATTTTACATTAGTTCAGTTTTACAAGCATCTAGAGTTTCACTTGCGGTGTTGGCTCTAAGAGTGAACAGAAGGAAATGTTTTGTACGTGTGCTTTAATTCTGAAGATCCGTGGAAAAAGTATATTTGACTTTTATCGTGTTATACATGCATGTTCAAAATAAATTATTTTACTTCTTGATCATACCTTCTGTTCAATACTAATTTTATGTAACCACTTTTAACGCATTTACTCATTTATTAAAAAAATGCACTATTGTGCTCGCCATGTCCGTCTATCTGTCTGTCCGTGTCCTCAAGTCTTCGTTGATCGAGAAAATGCGCTCTCTGTCACTCACTGCAGTTAGTACTGAGTTATATTTTTTACCTTTGTATATTGTTTGTTTACAGAAACCGATTTTATAAAGAAAAGGAAAACGAAAAATCGTGTATTCAAATCCTTCGACAAACGCATATACGTAACAGCACCAGTATACTGAAATACTCACTTGCTTGGCTGCTTGCAACGAGCACTTATAGAAATTGAACAGAATTGGATCACATGTTGCTGCATCGTACGCAGTCACACTTAAGTTGGCGCATTTCGAATCTGTTGGGGAAATAATAAAGTCGATTGATTTGGTATTACTACCATCTACACGATGATGAAAAATCACAGGCTGAATCTGTAATTAACAAGGCAAAACTGACGACCACAAACATCAGTAACTTTAAATTTGAGGACAATAAATCTTGAGCACCACTGATATGCCAATCAATTCGTCATTAGAAGCTGCCAATCGCCAATGAAGCTGCTTGTTAGAAGTCTCCAGCAAAACATACCGATTGGAAATCAAAATTTCATGTTGAGAAAATGAAATTTAAATGTGTTCATTTCAGTTTGCACAAAGCGTCTATGGAAATTACGTAGTTTTTGAATGATCATCTGTCGATGTCATGTTGAAACGAGTTTTTGATCGTATAGGTTCGCTCAAAGTGGTTAATAGGTTTAGGAAATTAGCTCAATAAAAATATTAAGTGTGTATGGCATCCGTTAACCAGAAGTAGATAAATCCAAAAGATGTAAATTTCAATATGTTGTCAACTTACTCCCACACAGTCGAGGTGGTTTGCCTCACACATTAAATGAAAGTATTGGTTGTTGAGCTTAGACACACAATCGATCAACAAAGGTTGGAATTATGTTAATAGTAATAGGAATAAATAGATGCAAAATAACACTTTTTAAACTCACTCGAAGAAAACTTGTCCCAGTCTTTTTTGTACTGCAGATAGCAATTATTGGAGCCCACGGTATTCGCAACGACCAGGTATCCCGCATTCACAGCATCTCTACATGGAGATGCACCTCTGTAAAAATTACAAAATAATCATTTCAGTGTATAAAATTAGCAAGTTCCTTCATCTCTGAAATGTGGAAAACGTTTGAAAAATTTCACGAAATTAATTCAAAGAATATACACGATAGAATATAGAATAGAATATGTATACACGTTTGAAGAATATACACGATATTATATTTCAAAACAACAGCTCTTCACATCCAAATTAATTTTCTCGTTAAACCATCAGGAAATAACGTATAAACGTTGCAATGATCAAGGTTCAGACACTCAGGTATGAAAAAGCAATAATACAATCTAAATTAAATAATGTTTAGGCTATATCGAAGTTGCAAAATAACAGTCTATTACTCTAAATATGGGTCATTCTTCAGTGAAATCGTCAATTTCAATCAAATATAACACAATCAAAATAATTACGACATATATGAATTATTAACAATTACGTTCTCAAATCTTGTCAATATCAAATCGTCGATCATGTTTGAAATCAAAGCACTTACGCCGCGGACGAGGCAGCGGCGGCGGCGATCAGAAGCATCAGAGCTCGCGTCATCTTTTCTCTGTGGTCGTGGCAGCGGTGCGATGGCAGGTCGNAGCGGGGTTGGCATGTGGTGGCCATGTTATAGGCTTTGGAAATGTTGGGACAGGTGTTAAGAAATGCGTCAGAGGATGTGATTAATGATGCATTGTGCACACATGCGTGCAGAATCATCATATATTTTATGCCTCTAAATATACAAAGTTTAATTTTAAAGAACTGAATGCTGTCTATTCATATGTTTTTGGAAACTTGTGTTCCAGCATGTTACTTCATGTTCTTTCGGTAATTTATTTCCTAAGGCAAAATATACATTATAAACACTTTTTTCGAGTATAAAAACTCAATACTCTTGTAAAATCAGTATTTGGCAAGTGATGGCATTTAGAACATTATTTTTACCTTAAAAGACCCTTGACAATTAATTATAAATATTCTCATGATTAATTATTTTCTAATTTTTTATCTCAATTTCACTCAGATGGTATTTAAGTGGACCACTATAAAGGTGAATGATATGTACTGTGTAAAAAATAATTGCAATGAATTAATTTAATGATTCGAATAAAATTAATAATTCGGTTACATTACAGTTCCAGTGCTCGATGCTTGCACATCTTTTCTTAATAAGACAAGTTGCAAATTATTAAGTACTACCATTAAGTTATGCATTGGTAATAATTGGTAAAGTGACTAATACTGCAGGTTCATAGGTGCAAGTTATTTACCATTTCTCATTCAAGAACAGAAGCTTCGATGACAGTAGGAAAATTAAAAACTCCATAACTGAAGTTATCATAATATAAGCTGCATTCTAATTAAAAATGTCTTCACACTCACGAGTCTTTTAATTATGTTAGCCTTAATACAAAACGGCAAACAAAATTGAACTTTTATTTCAAAGACGACTGGTCCAAATCTTGAGAAAGCAGGCGCATTCTCAGAATATTGAGGATAGAACCAAGTCTCACAAATTAACGCTTGGTAGCGGTTCCGATATAGGTTATCGACGTTATGCCGACGAATAAACCCGGCCCAACATAACTGTAGAAGCAAGAAGTAACTTTTAAATTTTACAATTCTGCATTACAGCAATAATGTTCCAATGTCGCATTAAGTTTCAATAAATACATTCACAGAAGCCAATTCAACACACCATGACAAACTGAAGGCTCTTTGTATCGTAAACTGTGTCGCATCAGAAAGTCCTCAAGAAATCGAAGGTTGTTTCCCACCAGATCCGCAGTTATTCTATCGAATAAAAGAAATAAATAGCTGTAAGTTGATTGGTAATCAAAATTAAAGCTCTAAGAGCATAAATGTAAGACGCACTTTGTCAATATATCTACAGCCTCGGACCCACCTTAAAATCTTTAGCCACCATGCGGTTAAGCTGTAACTTTTAATTATCAGGCATGTAAAGAGGCCATGTAAAGGGAAATAATGAAAGTAGAAGAAAGATAGGGCAGACTCCAAATTTAATAAGTAATTAAGTTTAGGAAAGCACCAAGCTTTCCCAATAGGTTAGGAACAAATATTAAAGTTATTAGAGCAACAAGCCGAAGCTCAAAGTTAAGGTGGTCGAGCCACAAGAAAAAGCCAAGCCCAAATTTTGCACTGGAGTCCGCCCTTTCCTCATCAAAGAAAGCGCGACCATGCATTATTAACGTAAATAAATAAAACGAAAAATAAAGAGTGATCACTCAAAATAATAAATAGCAACTAAGAAGGGATGGCTTCATACACTCCTAACGGAGCAACATTAATGTGATGTTTACACCACCAAGTCTTACAGCCAACTCTTAGCTGGCTGTCATCATTTGTCAACATTTGCATATCACCATGATCATCATTTTCGTCATCATCCCGTAATTCTATGGGTCACGTGTTGGTCGACAATGACTCGTTAAAGCACTTGTAAAATATCATAGTTCTCACTTTCGAGTTGAACATAATTAAATCTTAAACTCGTGTGATGCAAGAATTCACCTGAAGCATTTTTCTGATTATAACTAAAAACATCGGCTAAATTTTATTTATTGACAGAATTATATGTAACAATTATATTGTCTCGTTATAAATTGAACAAGGATTTTTCCGTGATTGTATGCACACGAAATTTAATCTCTAAACTCTCGCCACATATTTCATCTTTGTCGTACAGTACGAGCGCCTCAGCCGAACAGTCTGCAGGGACTAAAATACGACTTATACTGAATTCCAAGATCTCCCATGTTTTTTCTATTTCGGAATTATAAGAAAAGCAAAGGGGCTTACATGCTTAATTAAATGCGTTGTTCCAGAGCGACGTTCATTTTACGAGCCTCAGGCGTGTTGGTCCAAGTGCAGCAAGCTAACAAAATGACAGCAGTCGATCAACCTTGAGACCTGATTAATGATGTGAGTGATGTGTAAATTCTATTGCAGAATTATAAGTGAAGCAAAAGGATTGTCATGCTTAGATGCGCCTTCGCAGAGCGTGGTTCATTTTACGAGCCTCAGGGGTGTTAGTCCAAGTGCAGCAAGCTAACAAAATGACAACAGTCGATCAATCTTGATATCTGATTTATGATGTTAATGATGTGTGCATTCTATTGCAGAATTCTAAATGAAGCAATCGGACTGATATGCTTTGCTGCGTAGTCGCCGAGCGGCCTTCATTTTACGAGCCTCAAACGTGTTGGTCCTAGTGCTGCGAGCTAACAAAATGACAGCAGTCGTTCAATCTTGAGGTCTGATAAATGATGTAAAAGATGTCGGCATCTGATATGATCACTTGAAGAGTAATAAAAATTAAGAGATGATTTGTTTTACGATTTACGCTTGTTTTGAAAAAAAACATCACACGATGGTAGCTGGTTTTAGGTGAAGTCGGTTTTGTAAAGAACCTGAGAAAATATGACGTTACTTCATTAAAATCAACATCGCGCAATCCACTGCATTATTTGAAAATTATGATTAATCCAGATAGATTTTGGAAATGAAGGTGGTGAGACAGATATGTTGAAGGCTGAGTGGCATTAAGTAAGGTAACATTGTGAGTAAGGTCAGATACGAATAAGATTGTCAGTGGGGTCAGATATGTTGAAGGTGATGAGTGTGATCAGATTTGTTGAAAGTTGTTATTGTGGTCAGAAATAAGAAGAATCATCAAAATAATGTACCGGATTTGTGTCGGGGAAGATGTCCTCAGTTATCAAGAAGTCAAGGGAAGGGCCCCGAAACTGTTATGCTTCTTTGCAGTAGGGGTACCTTGACTACCAGCGTGCAAACTTGAATCAGCCAACGGATGTGCCGTTGTGCTGAAATCAGGAATTGTCAGTGGATCAGGATTTAACTGTCACGATTGACTTGTTTGTTCTTTCTAGAATGTATGATAACCCATTGTTCTTTATTACGCATGTATTGTAATTTGGTCTCTGTATTGGTCTAGTACTCTAGTTTAATTTTTAGTGCATTTAGTGAGCCTTCACGCAAACGTGAGTAGCCAATATTTGTGGTTTTTGTTAAGTTGTGACAGTGCTCACAGGAGGCCAGTTTTTTGCTCAGGTTAGATCAAGGACGATAAAATTGAGATTACTAGTTGTAGTATTCCTTATGCTTTAAGATATGTGCTTCAATTAGCTTATCGTGTTACCTTTCACGAGGTTTGCCGTCTATTTCTGCCGAAAAATGTATTTTACCAATTCTGATGATATTGACATTGAGAATATTCCAATTCAAATTGAGAATCAATATCAAGATTTTTACTTGAATGTCTTGATTCCCAGGCTCTGAAGCACAACTTATCCAATCAGAGACTTGAATCAAGTTGTAGAATGCTTGTTTTTCATATCCATTATGTGTTCAGAGCAGTTTCAGTTTTCTATTAAATATCTTTTTGATGCAGTAGTATAATCCAATTGCAGTTTACCATGCCTCTTTGAAAGTCTTTAAAACAAAATTACTAATTAAGTTTTCTGTCTGAATTCTGACTTGAGTTCTGTTTTTAATGCAAGCCTGTATATGCAGGATTTTTACTCTGGCAAGACACAAGTAAATGTTCTTTTGAATTTCTTCTTTCGGACCTTCAGCGCTGTTGAGCCGGCGTTGAGCGGATAAGATACCGTGAAATTGATTGCGCTTAAATAATTCCACAACTATAATTTTTCACGAAAATCCGCCAGAAAATTGCCAGAATCGAGCATTTTCCACTATTTTTATATACGTTTGTAATTGTGCGCCAAATCTCATTACCTAGTCACAATTTTTGAAGGGGCCCATGATGGCCCAAGGTGGCGTTAACAATATTGACCACATGTGGAAGTGACATATAGCAGTCTCATGGTTTTTGTGAAAATTCTGCCCAGCTTAGCTAGGCCATGTAGAAATCAAACCATTTCTACATAGAGCCAACATAGCTTCCACATGACAAAACCATGTGCCTGCCACAGTTTGGCTACATCGTTGTCTTAAATTGGCCCAACATGAATCTATTCCTGGGCCTACATTTCCATCATACGTCAAAACCATCTTCGTTTTGGGTTGCTCCGACATGGCGGCCACATGATGAGGCCAGCAGGTTTCTATCGAGGGCCCACGAGTCAAGAACATGGGTAAACCGTGTATACATACCATATACCTTTATTCTACTCGCGGTCTTTCATCCTAGGGCCCAGTTGTTTCCAGCAAGGGCCAAAAATTAAGCGTCAAGCACCGGCGCCAACACTAAAATTTTGAAGTCATTATCGTGTAGATCTAGTGAGCTATAATAGTCTGGAACCTCATATAGTTGAGCTCATACAAGGAATGAGTCTTACTCTAAATTTCGCAGTTGAGATTTAAATTCACACTGAAAAGCCGTCATTCGTTCTGATCCAGGGGCCTTCACAATTCATTTCGTTAGAATAAATGATGGAGTTTTCAATTTAATTTTGGTGTTCTGATTTTATATCATACTCAACAGGCTCATGATGTCGTCTATACAATGA
>NW_025938110.1:0-303 GCF_000764305.2 Hyalella azteca | reverse complement strand
TGCTGGGCTCTGGGGGGCAAAATTGCCTCGATCGGAATATACAGAGACGTCAGATCGACTTTGAGCCAAATTCATATGAATCTCTCTTGGTAAGGTTTCCCAATCAAAAACTACCCGATCATCACGAATTGAATCAAACGAGCCAACCTTCCTAAGCAGGCTACTTGTAGTATGGTTCAAAAAATTGCAGTAGTGAAAATTGATAGTGATATCAAGTGTAAGATTGGGAATCTGAGCAATTGCCTCTAACCCACATTGCGTACTTTAACTGGAACGTCGAGGAATTAACGCTGAAGTAATCGA
>NW_025938109.1:0-2749 GCF_000764305.2 Hyalella azteca | reverse complement strand
CCTTCGTTACTAACTACTTTTAACAGACGCAAGTTTTAAAAGATTTTGAGTAAATTTTCCAAAAATTATCAATTGGAGTCATGCACAATTATTTTCTTGACTACATAATTTATCACCTGTTGGTTTAGCGGTCGGCGTCACGTAGTTGAAGCTTTTGATGGTTCCGGTGCTCCCGGTGTAGTACTGCAGACAACCACTCGGAGCTGACCAAATATAAAATAATTTAGCTGGTATTTGAATAAGTTAGATGGTATTTCCTCTCATATAAGTTTTTATGAACATGTTTTCCTGTTTTCTTCTTCTTTTTTCTTGATGCACAGAACATTAATATCAGTGATAAAATAACAGTAGCAATACAAATACAATTCATTTTACTTCAATTGCTATGATGAACTAATTCTTTCATTTCAGATCACCCTGAATAGAAGAAGAAGAAGTACAGTCGATCTGGGTTACAGAAATTTGCCATCTGGTGTTCGGCGTTGATGTTTTTACGTCCAGCAGAACATTAACAAAACCGGGCGTCACGTCAAGATATACTGCAAAAAACACATGCAGCACATTAATGGGTAATGCAAGTTATGTATTTTGAGCATTTTGATATTCTTTATAGAATAAATATATGGTTCAAATTTTCAGTCTTCCGAACTCACGATGTTGTCCCGAATTCTCGCCACAGATTGTGGGGATTGTTGACGATGCGCCGGTGACAGTAAATGAATCCTGGGTACAAACTCCCTCGTTATCGGGGCCAGCTAAGGTGAAGGCTCCGAAATCCAGGCGGATCTGACAAACGTTTTTATTGGCAGGCTTCACATTAAGCGGGCAGCTTGAGTAAACTCCAGGCTCAGAGGCAGGGTAGCTTGGATTCTGGAAGACTGCAGCGCCGTTTTCAGCGTTTTGATAGCAACCTTGGTAAGTAACTGCAAAATGTACAATTCATTTTATTCGTTGCAATTCATAATGGTAGGTAAAGTTTACCTAAATATCAGTGTCTGATTTATAATCTGCGTTTTTAGAGTAATATGGGTAGGCAAAGTCTTTTTCGCATTAAAAAATTGTTCAAATTCTTTTTAATTATTCAGTAATTTCTCGCTTACACGTGCAACAAACTCCGACCCCAAGTGCACAGTCGCCGTCGCCGGTTCCTTTCAAGTCGTCGCAGTCGCGCTGCTTGTAGCAAATGCCGGCGGTCCCTGAGTTGGTCGTGCACGGATCTGGCAGGACAGTCACGATGTCCCGGGTCCCTTGGAAAAATTATGGTAATAATACGTGAAAACAATTTGATGAGGGGTTTAAAATCTACCACTCATAGCTGATATTTAAAACATTTTGAAAATATCATTTGAACAACAATAATATCATTTCAGAAATGTTAGATATTTCTATAAGTTTGCACATAGAGTATTACTCCTAGTCAATTTCTTGGCTTCCATGAAATAAAGCTTCATAATAGGTCAACAATTCCAATATGGTAAGTTCATCTCGATGTCTTGGCGCTCACTGTAAAGAGTAACAATCTATCAAAAAATATATGCGCTTCTATGGATATAAAGTTTAATTATTAATTCACATTTTGATTTCGTTTCCGCTTGCTTTTCCTGGAAACTTTCCATGGCCGGAAGAACGGCAGAGCTTGAGGTCAGAGCCAAGCTTGTCCACAGCACCGCGCAAGCTGCGAGCAGTTCAAGAGAGATCATCTTGCAGTTCTGTTGAAGAAGCCAATGTCAAGTTATTTGAATGAGCAGAATGAGGTCAGCCTTTTGAAGTTAATTTCAATAGAAATTATCAACTGACACAAATTTTAACACATATTTGCCTATATTTTTAAGGAGGTAATTTTGCTAAGTCTGTTATTTATTTCTTTCATTATGTTGTAGCTATTGATTTGCAATTCTAATGCTTCACTGTGTCCATTTTGCAGTAGTGAGCATGAACAAAAAAATTGCAGTTAAAACATCACCTAATTAACCCTGATTTTCCACCCCAACTAATTTTTTTGAGTTCCTGGAATATTATCGTTGAAATTTCATCGAACGATCCCAGCATAATTTTCCGTGCGTTTCCTATTTTAACTAAGCACTTTTTGTTTCACTAAATGTTGTGCACTTCGCTCAACTGCACACTGAGATGGGTTGTGGATGCGAATGTTTTTTAGTATAATTTATTGATATTTCTTTTGCATTACACGCTTCCACGAACAGAGGTATACGCATGCCTGAACTAATTTTATTATTTTTATTGTCATATTGTAGAGCAGAGCTGGAATAGCCTTAACACATTGACTCTGAAGTGGTACATATACGTATCACGAAATGTAATTCTCCAGGACGTAGTGGTACATAATTCGGGGTTATCAAATGGCCTAAAAACGGCCAAGTCCAAGGACAAAAAAGGCCAAAAAAGACATATAACTCAATATATACATGTAAATTTGTAGGTTCCGGTGAAAAATTCAATTTTTGTTGTTGTAGTTTTTAAAATTTAATTATGAAGTACCTCTATCATAACTCTTAGCCGGATAACGCAATTGAAAAAAAATTAAATTGCGGAATTTGTCCGGAAAAAAGACCGTCTGGCAACCCCGCTTCAAAATATTACAAAAAAATGAAATAATAGTACAGGATGAAGCAATCGGAGCCATCGTGTTAACAAATTTTTACGTCTCGCTCCCAATGCTTGCACCACTTTGCTTAAAGTCTGAATAATGTAAACTATTCTACCCTTAAATATACAATAGAAAGCCAGC
>NW_025938108.1:0-604 GCF_000764305.2 Hyalella azteca | reverse complement strand
CTAACACTGCAGAGAGTGCAGAACCTTTCACTGTCTCCAGATTCATCTATTACGGCTACACTACACTGAGCACAACTGAAGACAGGGGCAATCCTATAGAGGCAATGTTTCTAAGTTAGGGAGCTTACCACGATCCTACGTACAGGAGCAGCTGCTGGAATAGAGGTGAGCTCTGAGCGGGAAGAAGTGAGCTGTGACAGACCTTATGTACCTATATTGCTTACGGAAGCAGTGATTCGCTATCATGAATTCTCTCTAAACTATTGTCTTAAATATGTAGCTAGATCCGCTACACAAAGCGAGATCCGCTACAGCTACACAAAGCGAGATCCGCTACACATTGACAAAATAATGACAATATTTGTAGTTCTATTTAACTTTGAGCATGATAGGTTAACACGTAGCACTTATCTCCGCTGATGTGGGTCGTTGTTCTGCGGGCTGCCAGTCATTCTGCTGTATTACAACGGTTTTGATTCGTCGTCGCCTCATTCTAAAAGTAACCGGAATGCCACCTGATTTTCGATTGACTTCATATGTCTCTTCTTTTCTTAGTTCAAGATCTTTGAAATCTGAATGCTATCTATGTTGAAATTTTAAAGGT
>NW_025938107.1:0-354 GCF_000764305.2 Hyalella azteca | reverse complement strand
GCAGCGCTGCGCACAGATCTGTTCACTGCAGCACAGTGCACCGATCTCTTCACTGCAGCGCTGCGCACAGATCTGTTCACTGCAGCACAGTGCACAGATCTGTTCACTGCAGCGCTGCGCACAGATCTGTTCACTGCAGCGCTGCGCACAGATCTCTTCACTGCAGCACAGTGCACAGATCTGTTCACTGCAGCACAGTGCCCCGATCTCTTCACTGCAGCACAGTGCACAGATCTGTTCACTGCAGCGCTGCGCACAGATCTGTTCACTGCAGCGCTGCGCACAGATCTGTTCACTGCAGCACAGTGCACATATCTGTTCACTGCAGCGCTGCGCACAGATCTGTTCACTGCA
>NW_025938106.1:0-524 GCF_000764305.2 Hyalella azteca | reverse complement strand
CTCTCCTGCGTCATCAAAGCCGAGGTCTTGTCGCTCTCTGCTACTGCGACCACACTTTTTATACTCGCTCACCAACCGGCCTAAGTGCATGTAGTGGCTAAGAATATGTACCTAGCAGCACAAGTACAAATTGTGGCCTAAGTACACATTGTGGCCTAAGTACACATTGTGGCCTAAGTACACATAGCGGCTTAAGTACACATAGCGGCAGATATCTTGACTATTATTAGTGTGTTTATCTTGATAAGCCACCAGTGATTGGCGGTTACAAACTTGTAACTATTTTTGATATTACTGCTTTAGGGGCCATGCTTTCAGAAAAAGTTACGAGTTAATAGCTCTGTCACCCAATCACTAGCTGCTTTCTACAATAAACCCAACAATCACAGTCAAGAAATCTGCTGCTATCTGTACTCAGGCCGCTACGTGTACTCAGGCCGCTACGTGTACTTAGGCCGCTACTTGTACTTGGGCCACTACATGTACTTGGGCCACTACATGTACTTGGGCCGCTACATGTACTT
>NW_025938105.1:0-380 GCF_000764305.2 Hyalella azteca | reverse complement strand
ACCCAGATCCCGCCGATGAGGAAAAATACCAGTAATTACTGCCCTTATAATTACATACCCCGGTCAGAGGTGAATGAAGAAGCTCCGTTTGCCGTCTTCTTCTTCTATCTGCTTTCTGAGGACTTGGTTCTTCACCACTCGCCTCACGTCCGGACAGGCAGCAAGGTTTGGGCCGCACAAACCTGAGGGCAAAAGCCTCGGTAAGTTAGCAAAACTGAGATAACATTTTTTATAGAAGTGTCGGCGCTGAAGAAGTAGGCCCATGGCCTGTTGCCGATTCTTGAACTTTTCGTGACTTGTTCATAGATCTAAACTCGTGTCATTTGACCGGATCTTTTCATGACTGGCGATAGTTTGAAGTAGCTACTAGACTTCCACCG
>NW_025938104.1:0-3513 GCF_000764305.2 Hyalella azteca | reverse complement strand
ATTGTCATTAGAATTTTCATTTCTTTAACTGGACATTTAAATCGCGAGCTCCTGAAAAATAATAAACTGGAACGTCGAGTTTTCCAGAATATAAAAGATTTTAGCAGCAGGCGCTGGCTCCAAACGGAATAGAAATGGACAATTGTTTCAAATTTGAATATTTAACTTCATCTGAGCCAAAAAATGCTTTCAATGCAGAAATTTCTGACCGGAGGAGAGGATTGAATAACAAAAACGACTTTAATAATGAAAACTGTGGTATAAAATTTTTAATATCTAAAATACTGATTAAATAACGAAGTTCAAGTTATAGAATAATATTTATTCTCCAGACAAGGGAAAATTTAGCTGCAAACGAACATTTTCTTGCGGGCAGGGCAAAATTTATCCTGGATAAACCAATTTGTCTTGTACAAAAAATTTTCCGACCATCAATTAATTTTGAAGCCTTTTTTCAACTTTACAAACTGGAGTGGCAGTTGCGAGCAACGAAGAAAACAATTTTCCGCGAATTTTGTGTATGTTGATGAGTTGCGGATCACGTACACGGAGCTGCACAAGTTCTTGAAGCGTTCACCGGAAGTTAGCGGAAAGGCTTATCGGGAGTGCGCATATATTGTGTCCGCCTCACAAGTATAGCATAAAAGTTAGCTCATTGCAAAAATCTATAAAACTCGCTGATGTTAAACTTTATCGAAAATTTCAAGCAATCTCATAATACTAATTTACTTCCGTGCTGAAAAAATCAGAGTCGATCTGATATGCTTTGTGATTTTTGGACACACAAATTAATCAGAGTGTCAAATAAAATAATTTATAAATTAATAAATAAATTAAATTTCAACTTCCTTTTCCAAACATATTTCCATGACTTTCACCTATAATGGACTCCAGCCAACATTTATTCGAGGCCACGTGTCCTTTGCTTCAAAAATTCTACCAGAATTCATGGACTCAATGTAGCGTCGCACAGACTTGTGGAACCGCGCATAAAATGCAAGCGTTAGAATATAAAAAAAAACTCAACTGACGGGCGAACCCAGCAGAATGCTAATCAAACTAACATAGTAGTTTTCAGAACAGATTGATATTAAGCCAAAATCCAGATCCTGCGTTTAAAATTTGACTGAATGNAATTGAACCTTGACGTGTGAACTGATAAATTATTATTTTATATACATTTATATATCTGGAATTAGATATTTCTTTGAAAGGATAGAAAGATGAAGGCAGAATCTCGTGTGAGGGATAATTGAGTTTTTAATAACGCCATAATAAATTATTAATAAAGTAAATAAAGCGATTAATGAAGTCAACTGATTGCGCAATTGTTGCTTCGAATTCAAGTACACGTATAAATATTCTCACACCATGACCCATCGTAATTGTGATAGACGAATAGTCCTTCGTTTGATATTTCCAATTTTTGAACGCGACAAAACTCAAACACAACCATGAAGATAATAATAAACGAATTCATCTTTTTATTCTCATATTAATCCGCAAACAGTGAACACTGAGGAAAATTTATACGTAATGAAGGAATTAATTAACCTGCGCTAAACGAATGTACAAACTATTAACAAGAAAACTTCACGGTGCGCAGAAAAAGAATCCTTGCAATGGACGCAACTGAACTGGAGCGACGCCGCTGGGGTCGGTGGCGTTCGCACTATTTTTGTGCTCGTGACGTGGCGACGAGATAAGGCCGCGACAGCCAACGATATCGGCTAAAGCTGCACCGTAAAAATATTTACGATGATACAACCTCGCTGCTATCCAACTTGGCGCTCAATAACCGCTGCGTTGCTTGTATACTTTAAAGGTTCTCCTCTGTTTGTTCAGTGCAGTGTCTCGATGTGGCAGCGTAACGTATAGTTACGCATTTACGTATAGTAGTTTTTGCTAATGCTCTACCTGACTTTTAATTATCTGCCATCACTTCACAACCTGGCACCATTCAAGCGTCACAGTTCTAGCTGCCGCGTAACTTAGCACAACCAAATTACCTGGCCCTATTTCTCAAGATAAATTATTCCTTATTACTCAGCACTATAAAATTAGATGGCAATATTTGCTCATCACAGTACTGTAGTTGCCCCATTACTTAGCACTCCCTTATTCCTTGGCTTCATTTGCTCATCACAGTTCAAGTCGCCACATATTACCAGGCACCATGTACCTACAGCGAGACCCATCTAATATTGCAGCCATACATAAGGTAAGCTCCTATCAGCCATAAGTTGACCGACCGTAGCCATACCCAGCCATATCCTTCCCTCGCCTTATTCTCCCAGCGATTTTATTCCCATCCCTCACAGCCCTCGGAGGCCGGCACGCCTCCATGGTCAACCCTTGCTTAACCTCTCTTATTCCGAGGGCTTATGCTGCCCAGCCTGGCTACCGGAAACTAAGGGAGGGAATTATTAGCTTAGGACGAATTTTCTGACCAAAAATGTGCATTTGAGCTATTGTACTCAGTAATATCCTATTTTAGGTACTTGTTGTAATAGTTTAATAGTACTTATTGTTCACCATTTTCCTGCAAGCAGATTATATGAATAACCATGTTTTAAATTTGACTTGCTAATATATTCAGTGTAATTTATTTATATTTATTTTATTTTCAATGTAATTTTATTTATAATTATTAAAAAGCTTAGAAGTTATTGCCACCATAATTCATGTACTCAATCATAGTTTTTTCGTCCATTTGTTTTATTAATTTTGTGCTCTGTGTAAAAGTTGAAATGTTTTATATATTAGTTATAATTATCTTAAAAATTTTGTTCGAAAAAACATTAATTGAACGGGTGCGATGTTTTGATTGCAAATCAAATTAAATTCAATCGTTATCTTTGAAAGACAAGAAATCGCGTTTTTTTGCAAGAAAATTACTAAACAACGATTCAAAAGACGTAGAGCAGGAATAAACTTTTTTATTAAGAGGTCACATGGGAAGCAGAAATTGGCGGAATGAGAAAAAAATATCGTCCACTCATTCTTTAATATTAGTTCCCGCTAAGTTTATTAAAGATTAAATTTTGCTCTGTCACTATAAAGTCTCTTGGACTCTGCGTAAACTTGAAATTAGGTGCTTTCTGCTGATTAAAGTCTTCGATATCTGCTGCCAAAAAGAAGAACTTTTCGTTCGGAACCGGGGAACAAATTTCGATAGTTTCTTTGGGAGACAAAAACTTCGATGAGACGTTGCTTGTTTGTCCTACAAGTTGCCCGAGTCGTGCAGAGCACGCGGCACATCGTTGAGGCTAAACACAGAAGGTCGTTTAATTCAGCTACAGTCACGACGAACATCGACTGAAGGGTCGACAACAAATTAGAAATTAAATAAAGGTTAAAGATATAGGCCTAAGTGTCTGATTAATTCATAAAATACAATACAATTGCAGAATAATCTGTAATTATAAATTGTTGCAAGATGATTCAAACATACGAAAATAAGTCGTATAATATTATTTCAGTGAGGTGGATTTTTAATAAATTTATTATTAG
>NW_025938103.1:78742-90144 GCF_000764305.2 Hyalella azteca | reverse complement strand
TACTCAATAGTAGACGTAGTTTTACTCAATAGTAGACGTAGTTGTACTTAATAGTAGACGTAGTTTTACTCAATAGTAGACGTAGTTTTACTCAACGTTAGACGTAGTTTTACTCAATAGTAGACTTAGTTTTACTCAATAGTAGACGTAGTTTTACTCAAAAAATTAAACGTAGGTTTACTCAAAAAATTAGACGTAGTTTTACTCAAAAAGTAAATGTAGTTTTACTAAGAAAATTAGACGTAGTTTTAATCAATAACAACACCAACAGAAATAACTCAGCATCCATGTACATGCAAATGACACACTAACGTGGAAGCGCCAGTTATACTCACTGAGAGCAGCTTTAGTCGTTCGGCAGATGAATGTACCGCAAGTAAAAACCCTTCGCAAATCAATCTATGCAAGTTTCAATCTTTATATATAATCGAGTCATTTTGCCGTTCATGGATGATAATAAATGTCAAACTTTCAAGAAATTCATTAGAGTAAAATTACAGTAAATATGTGGACGCTGATAATAAGGTAAATTTTATTTCAATAACTGATGATTTTAAGGGCATAGGAATTGCGTGCCATCGAACCGCGTCATCAAGTGCCATCCAATATCGCCTCGAACCAGATGCATGTTCCTACATCGCATCGCATTACCTAAAATATTTCATATCAATACGCTGAATACGGCTATACAAAGTGTGCGTACAGTGCACATATACGAGCTTAACATTATTGGTACGCTGCATAGCAAAAGTTTAATTAGCATCAAACAATTAATTGAATATCGGCGATGATTCTAGATAGAAATCTGAAGTCCATATTGTGAAGCAAAAGCCGCACTCTTTTCCAGTACCTCATTAGCAACACAGCCAATTGAAAACACTTTGATTTGGGAAGTTAAATTAGCTTTTAAAATACACTGAATAGCGGATTAGTAGTAATAGGTAATTATTTTTGGCTAGATGAGTAAAAAGAGGTTATAATAAACGATTGAACATGTCAGGTACTCACGAGTCCTGCTGGCTACTGACGACAGCGCTGCTGCTGCTTCTACTGACGCTTCGCTCCCGCTTGATGTCAGCGGACTCAGCGGCTGTGAGTCGCTGCTGAAGTTCAGACTCTGACTGCCTCAGCTGACGAACCTGATAGTAGATATTTTTTTATGTTTACTATATGTAAATACCTCATAATAAATGGTGAAAATATTTATATACCTAATAGTAAATAATAGAAAAATATTTATTATGACTTCGCTTTGATCGACGCATGAACATACTTCTATAGAAGTATGAACACAAAGTATAAATTATTTACCTAACCGTTAGTAGGACGAGAATCTCCGAAAATTAAGAATAATAAAATTGCTCTCATCTTCAACACAATCCAATAGTTCTTTGATTGATGTCACATTATAAACCATTAAATAAATAAACTATGAAACTGTGAGTTCAAGACTGTACAAACCTTCTTCTTGAGTTCCTCATTAAGCCTCTTCGCCTCGACCTCATTCTTCTGTGCCATGGTGACCTCCTTCCTGAGGTCAGACTCGACGCGACGATGCGCATCCTTTGACCTCTCCATCTGAGCCATGAGATGCGGAACTCAGTCAAGCACAGCAAGATACAGACTTGCCAACGACAATTAGTGGTAAATGGGGAACAATTCAAACTTGACCTAACTACCCAACTTACCTTGTACCCAACATACTTTGTATCCAACATATCTTGTACACAACTTTCCTTGTACCAACTTACCTTGTACCCAACATACTTTGTACCCAATATATCTTGTACCCAAGATACCTTGTACCCAACTTATCTGGAGCCCAACTTACCTTGAACCCACCATACCATGTACCCAAATTACTTTGTACCAATATATCTTGTACCCAACATACCTTGTACCAACATTCCTTGAATACACCTTTCCTTGTACCCAACATACCTTGTACACAACATATCTTAGCCCAGCTTACCTGGAACCCAACTTACCTTGTACGCAACTTACTTTGTACACAACATACCTTGTACCGTCATACCTTGTACACAACATACCTTGTCCCCAACATACCATGTACCAACCTACTTTGTACCCAACATACCTTGTACACAACATATCTTGTACCCAACATACCTTGTACCAACATACCTTGAACACACCTTTCCTTGTACCAACATACTTTGTACGCAACTTACCTTGTATCAACTTACCTTGTTCCCAACATACCTTGTACTCAACATATTTGAAACCCATGTTGACTCAGGTTGAGCCTCTGTTTCCCAATTAAACATAGAATTCTTGACTTTAAAAGTATTATTGTACTATTAAACATTAATGATATATTAACATCATATTGTTTAACTTTAACTGTGCACGTGTTATAGCTTTAGCTTATTTTTGACCAAAAGGTGTGGCGAATTAACTCCCTTCATGCCTATGTTAAAGCCCTTCATGTCTATGTTAAAGTTATGTGCCTAAATGAGCACGTGATTCAATAATTGATTTGATTGGAGACCAATATTCCAATATTGCAATCCGAACTGCAGACCTATGTTATATAAGGCCGATATCCGCAATATTGGCAAATTTGTCAATATTTAGTGAATAATTGCCACACTGGCTCGACAAACTCTCGAATATTGAGCACCTAATTCACTATAACGCAGCTCAACAGACGGACGATCGCCCAATGCTTCTCAAACCTTTTTAGCGCATTTTCTCATTTATGGAAAAAATGCACTATTGTGCTCGCCATGTCCGTCCGTCCGTCCGTCCGTCCGTCTGTCCGTCCGTGACTTCACGTTTTCGTCCGTCGACGAGAAAATGCGCTCTGTCACTCACTGCAGTGAGTACTGAGTTATATTCTTTTACTAACTTTTGTCTGCACTCTCAGACCTTCAGACTAAATAACTGAACGCGTAATTTTCAATTGTCATTTTTGTCTAAATTTTCCCCTTGGAAACGTCAGCCTATGAAAAACTTGTCATTGAATTTCAGGTAAAGTGCTTACAGTGGGTGCAAAAAGTATCCGACATGATGGCTAAACTTCATTATTTTGAACCTCAACTTTAACAAAATTGCAATGATAAAGTCAACATTTAATGATATTGTTGTTTTGAAATGATATTTGTACTTCCATGTCAATTGACTTAGAATAGTATTGTTCAAGTTATTTTGCAGGATAAGCCTCAATTAAATAAAGCTTTTTCCTCTTTGTTCGATACTTTTTAGCGCATATTCTCATTTATGGAAAAAGGCGCTACATGTCTGTCCGTCCGTCTGTCTGTCCGTCCGTGACTTCACGTTTTCGTCGCCGAGAAAATACGCTCTCTGTCACTAACTGCAGTGAGTACCGAGTTATATTTTTCACCCTCTGTATATCCCCCACAATTTACCAACTCACGTCTAGAGCTGCATTCTCTTCAGTGCGCTTGAGCTTCTCCAACCATGACTTCTCAAGTCGGGTCTTCACTCTGGCTTCAGCAGCCTTCACTTCATGCTCGAGAAGCTCTGCATGCTGACGCTCCTGCTCACGAAGCCTTCTGCTAAGGCCTTCGTTTTCTCCCTTTAGTGTCTGGACTTCAGATAAGAGAACAGCTTGTTCTTCCTTCAGAATGACTTCACCTTCCTGCAGACGTTGAACCTGAGACTCCAGGTTAGCCTTCACCTGCAATAAGGGAATAAGCATTTATAACTTTATGATGAGAATATAATTTAAAATTGAAGTGCATAGGAGTTAAATTGATTGATGATATAATATATAATTTTTGACTAATGTGGAGATTTAATATGAGCCCGAGAACATTATCCAAGCCTGTCAACTTAGCATCCTCCTAAACTCTTTTACCTGACAAGGCTTGGTTGCTCAAAATTAAATTTAGGTTAATAAGTCTATCACTACGTCTAAATCCCACTTCTCAAACCCTAGAATATTGTTTAAAAATCGGAATTCAGAACTAATATCTCTTTGTAACCTGAATTACCAATTAACCAATAATTTAAGAGCAGGGATAGATTGAGGTTGATATCGGGAAACTAATTTATTTGGCATTTTATTGCTCTAAATATCCCAAAAGAATTAAAAATATCTATCCAAACATATTTTTCTCGTGTTAACCTGGATGTATTTTTATTGAAGTACGTTTGAGCGTACGTGACGTGGTTTTTTCGATTATATCAGCATTTTTGACGTTATTCAATTGATACTGACGATGGTATCCGAATTATTTTTATGGAGAATATTGTACTTCCATTGGCATTTTCTTTGCTTCTAAATTTTTGGCAATTTAACATCAATTTACAACTTAACTTCAATGCCTAAATTTTGGAAAATGCGGCCAACAAACCGCTCACATGAAACACGAATCTTTCTTTCGAACTTGAATTTACGATCGCCCCAGGCCCTAACAAAATTTAGAGTCGCCCCAGCTTCTGGTAAACCAAATCAGAAGCTGGCGCGACTGTAAATTTCCACTGGGTAGAACTCCTCGGGATTGTTTTCAATCTCAGCGGGGTCGAAGACCATTAGGTTTAGTCTTCGACGGCGCAGACATTTAAAAGTGACCCAAGAACTCCTCGAGAACTCCGAAATTGATGAGCATTCATACTTACTCACCTTAGACCTAAGCTTCTCGAAGCTGGCCTGAGTGATTCTATGCCTCTCGGTTTCCTCTCTCAAATGACGCTCCAGGGCATCTACTTGAAGGTTGTTGCGGTGATGCAGCTGCTTATTTTTCTCCTTCTCATCCTTCAAACTCTTCTCTAAAGTATTAGCCTCCAACTGGAGGTTTTTAGCTTCATTTTCCGCGACGTTTATCCGCATCTTAAGATTTCGTGCGAGTAAGTCGTAATCCGCTGCTTTCGTCTGTAGTTTTTGCTCCAACTCTTGCACACGCGAGTCTGTGTCAGGTTTTCGCTGCTGCAGTAACGCGTTCTGAGTAAAGAAAATATATATTTAATAAATTGGTAGTATGATAATGATACTCTCACAGATGCTATAAGTCGGACGAAAAACGTAGACTAATTAAAACTTTGAAGTGGGGAGTTACATCGCAGTTCATTGGGAAATTGAAATTAAACTTAATCAATTTTAAATTGTAATAAACCTAAGTAATTCTACATTTTTATAAACCTAATCAATTTCACATTTTAATAAACTTCATCAATTTAAAATTTTAATAAACGTTATTAATCAAAATTAATTCAAACAAATTATTTCGAATTTTTAGTGGGAGGAAATTAAATGAGTCAATCTATTTTGAGACAGTGCTTAACGCAAATTTGAGTTGAAATAACATTTGTTAATTAAAAAATGTTAAAAAATGGCTGTCCAAAGGCCGTTGAAATCTTACTGACGGGCTTCGCTGCTCTAGTGAAGAAAAAGAAGAACTGCAGTTAAAAGTGATTTTAAAATAGCACAGCATTTATCAACTACGTCAATGAATCATAATGAAAAGGTGGAAGTTTCACATTATATTCAATTTTATACGGACAATTTTTTCTATATTGGGAACGTAATATTACCGTTTATATTTTTATTATTATATTCATCATTATTTTTATGGTGGAATGCTGTTCAAAATTATCGAATTCAACCATTCGTATTCAAATTCCTAACTGAGGTGAAGTTGAATCTTGTAATAATTCTAGCAGGGTTACTGATCGTTCCCCGGGTTTTGTAATCCCGATAATTTAGGAATCCTGCTTCCCAAATCCCGTCATTCCCGTCATCTTGAATGCCACTAACTATAAGAAAACCCAAGAGGGTTTTATTATAGTTAGCGTTATTGTAGTTAGCGTTATTCTTTTTAGATATAAAAAACCCAAGAGGGTTTTATTATAGTTAGCGCTACTATAGTTAGCGTTATTATTTTATATATAAAAAAACCCAGGAGGGTTTTTATTTCCCTGATCATTGAAAGGCGCTTCTACCAACGGTTTTCAAAGAGCAAAGAACTCGCATTTGAATCTCGTGTTTTTTTTTTATTTTAAAATTTCTCAGAATTTGAACTCGTCTGGTGTTTTGAATTCAATTTTTACACAAAAAAAAACAAAGATGAAACTTCAAATTTTGATCTATTCCTTTTCTTCCAGTATTTCAATGCTTTGCTATCCTTTTACTAAAAATGAATTTTGTGGTCAAGGTTTCGACACGGTAACTATCATGGTTATCAATGTATATAATGTTATTTGATATGAATTTTGAATGGGAAAATGTAAAATGTTTCAGTTGGGCTGAGAGCCATTTTGATAAAATAATACTTCAAGAAAATCTTATTCAGTTCCTTTATTCATGTTGCAAACAATATAAAATAAAATATCTAGTTATTTAGAGATCGTTACTTCTATTTTACTCCAGCACTTCAAGGCTGAACTCTGAAGGTTGCTGAATTTTTTTCCCTCCTGGATGCTTTCAAGCCGATGAGACAACCGTTGGCTACCGAACGCTCTGCGATAGCGGCGTCGATTAACGCTTAATTTCGCATGCATTCCGCATGAAAAGACAACTTTTGAACAATTCTGGCAATCAGCGGTTAAAGCTTTAGCACTTTTTTCCGGCATGTTTGATTCGATTAATCAATAGAAGCGTTGCCCTCGTTATACAAATTCAAAAGTGACGAGGGCGTTTTTAGAAAGTTTGGACCAAATTGACGAGAAAAAATTTTATCTATGAATTGTGGATCTCTGCATGGGCAATTTATATGATTAAACACTGGCCTAATTTTTCTTCTAGTTCTAGTATATGTTTGATATTTCTATAATTGCTCGGCAGTTCTTATTCAATCGTTGTTAGTTATCCAGGTGATCTCAGCCAAGAAGTAAATTAATTTTTCGGTTTAGTTTCCGTAGACTAAGCACGACTCTATAATATTTTCAGGGTAACTAAAAAAATTACAATACGCAAAGTAACGAACCAGCCAGAATGATCGTAAAATGCCTAAATAACTTAACTTTGTTACAACGGATGGTAGTAAGAAGAACAAGATAAATTTTCGTAAATTATGAATAATGAAGACTAGAAAAAAAATAAATAAAAACAGGATAATGGGACGTTCGCTGCATATATGCAAGCATAAGCCTATGTTTTTTTATGATGTTGTCAATTATTATTGATGCTTTTGAAAGTCGGTCACCTGAGGTAACATCATTGGTAGGCACACGATGTTTAAGTTAAGCTTGAACAAGTAATAAAAAATATTTACGATATAAAAACAAACGAACTCATGTTGACCTACACTGGTCCTCAACCTCAAAGCTCAACCGTTCGGCTAAACATAAAATTAATGTTTATGTTCTGTAGTGTACACAAGGAGGAGGTGTTGGTACGATCGTTTCATCCCTTCAAGTCGCGCAAGATTGCACTGTCATCAAAGCTATCCCAGTGAAAATTTACAGTCGCGGCAGCTTCTGATTTGGATTACCAGAAGCTGGGTCGACTCTAAATTTTGTTAGGGTAGGAGTTCTTCCCAGTGAAAATTTACAGACGCGGCATCTTAAAATAATCGAGTTGAAAGAATCGAGTTGTAAGGCGACATAAAATAATCGAGTTGAACGAATCGAGTTGTAAGGCGACTTAAAATAATCGAATTGAAAGAATCGAGTTGTAAAGCGTCTATAAATAATCGAGTCTAAAGAATCGAGTTGTAAGGCGACTTAAAATACTCGAATTGAAAGAATCGAGTTATAAAACGACTTAAAATAATAGAGTTGAAAGAATCGAGTCGTAAGGCGACTTAAAATAATCGAATCGAAAGGTTCGAGTTGTAAGGCGTTTTAAAATAATCGAGTTGAAAACGCCTTAAAAATTCGAGTTTAAAGAATCGAATTGTAAGGCGACTTAAAATAATCGAATTGAAAGAAATGAGTTGTAAAGCGCCTTTAAATAATCGAGTTGAAAGAATCGAGTTGTTACGGCGACTTAAAATAATCGAGTTGAAAGAATCGAGTTGTTACGGCGACTTAAAATAATCGAATAGAAAGAATCGAGTTGTAGGGCGACTTAAAATAATCGAGTTGAAAGAATCGAGTTGAATCTAGGGCGAGTTAAAATATCTGCGCGAATGTTGGCTAGAAAAATTTGCGGCGGAACTCAGACGATGAAAAGTTCGTGCTCAGAGAATAGAAGTTATGGAAAGAGGTCAGATTTCTTTAAACGACATGCACTACAGTCTTTTTAACTATGAAACTGACCATGGCGACCCAAGACGATTCCTGCGGCGTCTCTAGCACAACGAAAGAAACCTCCGAGTACAACGAACAACAAAGTGATACATTGTAAAGTTCATGTAGTTAATGCCGGATCAGAAGTTGACGAGATAAACAGGGGTTAGGGAGATGCTTAAATGAAAGACGGTATTCTAGTTTTATTGTTTTCGATTACAGAACTAGTGATCAGCTCTACAGGAGAAAATTTATCCAACCAGGTTGACAAAAAGTGATCTATTTCTTTAGCGGATCAAATCAAGAAGTAATCATGGTTGCCTCAACACCATGTCAAGAGAGCGCCTCTTCATCGTTTAATTTTTCTTATGAGGGGATCGTTTATAATATGATGCCACAGGAGAACAGGTCCAGATGTCAAATATAGCGATGCAAGCGTGCCCTTATTGTCATCAAAAAGGTCATCGTGTGGTCTAGTGCTTAAAATTCAATGCAGATTGCAATGGTGATCCAACGATGATTGAATAACTAGGATAATTAGCAAAATAACGGATGTCGTAAAATTTTAACTCCCAATTTTTATTGGTCTGTTTACTTGATTTGTTATTATTTTAGTTCATTTCGTTTGCTTCGACTGCGAGAACTGGAGTGATGATGAGTCCGTTACATATTATTCACCATATACTTGAGCTCATTGGTCGGATGCCATTTCTGCCTGATCGCCGATTAGTAATTTGTTACGAAGAGGATTTAAAGAATAGACCACATGAACATTATATTCACATTCATGTTTCATTTAGCTTACAACTCATTACTGCTGATAGGAGCTGCAAAGGCAAAATGCCCACAACTTGTTAGCCATAATTAAAATTTCTGGGAAATATTTTCTTTGATGGCATTCGCCTAAATTAACCGAAATTAGGGCGAAACCGGCTCTTCAATAAAACATTTTCCAAGAATTTTTATTGTGGCATACAAGTTTTGAGCAGTTGTTTTGAAAGTCGAGCTATGTACTCCTTGGCATAGATTATAAAGCGGCTAAAACTGTTAAATTTGGAATATTTTTATCTTTGTAATTAATCCCTTTGAAATACTTATGTTTACGGATGCATAATGCATAATTTTACAACGAAATTAAACTCGAATAATTCGATTATATGTTTCGTCGTGCGCTTTTCATTATTATTCTTTACTATCATTGAAAGAAATCCCGTCTTTTGATTCGAACCTCCACTTCCAGCACCGGTTAAGTCTAGGCCGGTTGCATATGAAAAATTGCCCAGATCGACATCCTGCTGCTCATCCGGACTGCTAAACCGGCCCGTTTTACATCGCAGCCTACGTCCTGGCGAGCCTCGGTCAGGCCTACTTGAATACATGAGCAGTTTTATGGCTACATTTGCCTGCAAACTGCCGCTGCTGCCTTAATGCTGTTGCTTCGCTGGTGCTGAGGCATCCTTGCTGCTGCTTCTGCTGCTGCACTGGTGGTGCTGCTGCTGCACTGGTGCTGCTGCGTTAATGCTGCTGCTGCGCAGGTGCTGCTGCATGCATGCTGTTGCTGCACTGGTGCTGGCGCTGCCGCTTTGGCGATGCTACATCCATGCTGCTGCTGCTGCATTGATGTTACCGTTACATTGGTATTGTTGCTGAATTGGGGCTGCTGTTCCACTGGAATTAATGCTGCACTGGTGTTGCTGCTGCATTGATGTTGCTGCTATATTGGTGTTGCTGCAGCTACTTATAACTTATTGCTACTACAATTGTGTTGCTGCTGCTACATTTGTTGTAAGGCTGCTGCACTGGTGTTGCTACTTCTGATGCTGTTACTCTAGCTATACAGTAACAGCATTGTTGCCTCTGTTGCTACTAGCTCTTGTCGCTTCTGATGTTGAAGCTACAGCGCCTACAAACACTTCCAGCCTCACACGACACAATCCTTACGACACCAGTATGCAACATAAGACATCATTAGCCTGCGTTACACCAGCTGTAGGCACTAGACACCAGTTGCAGGCCACTAGACACCAGCTGCAGGCACTAGACACCAGCTGCAGGCACTAGACACCAGCTGCAGGCACTAGACCTGTCTCTTATACACATCTAGATGTGTATAAGAGACAGCAGCTGCACAGGTGCTGCTGCATGCATGCTGCTGCTGCACTGATGCTGCTGCATGCATGCTGCTGCTGCAGCTGGTGCTGCTTCATGCATGCTGCTGCTGCACTGATGCTGCTGCATGCATGCTGCTGTTGCACCTGTCTCTTATACACATCTAGATGTGTATAAGAGACAGATATCATATCATATCATATCATATCATATCATATCATATCATATCATAGTGATGTTGGCGCTGAAGAATAGGCCTGATGTGGCCTGTCGCCGAATATTGTACTTTTTGTGACTTGTTCACAGTAGATCTAAAAACAGGTCCTTTGACCGGATCTTTGAAACTGACAATCGCTTGAAATAGCTACTAGACTTGCACCGAGTTCGATAGACTTCCTTGCCCTTTTTTATACTCATGAAGATATAGACAATTGTTGTGCTTCTTTTTCCCTCACTCCTCTCGCCACTTTCCCATACGCATCCTCGTTCCCACGTACGTCTATTTACTCCCCAGCTTCCCATCCACTTCTCCACTCCAGATATATTTCGCCCCTCCCCCCAACACACCAAGTATATTTCCCCATCACACCAGTATCCCCTCTCAACACACCAAGTACCGTTCCCCATCACACCAAGTACCGTTCCCCATCACACCAAGTACCGTTCCCCATCACACCAAGTACCGTTCCCCATCACACCAAGTCCCCCCAACACACAAATATATTTCCCCCTCAAAGCAGGTCCCCCATCACACCAATTAAGTATATTTCCCCATCACACCAAGTATATTCCCCCATCACACCAGGTCCCCAACACACCAAATAAATCCCCATCACACCAGGTCCCCCCATCATACCAAGTATATTCCCCCACCACACCAGGTCCCCCAACACACTAAGTATATTTCCCATTACACCAGCTCCGCCCAACACACCAAATAAATCCCCATCACACCAGGTCCCCCCATCATACCAAGTATATTCCCCCACCACACCAGGTCCCCCAACACACTAAGTATATTTCCCATTACACCAGCTCCGCCCAACACACCAAATAAATCCCCATCACACCAGGTCCCCCCAACACACCAAGTATATTCCCCCATCACACCAGGTCCCCCCATCACGCCAGGTCCC
>NW_025938103.1:0-78569 GCF_000764305.2 Hyalella azteca | reverse complement strand
TACCATGGATGTTCATGCAATAGTTTTTGCGTAATGCAGTTGTAAAGGTATGTAAAATGAATATTTTATATATATATTTATATATAAAAAGTCCCATTTATAGCCTATTATTCACGTTAAATTGAACATAACTAGGTCTAAAGACACGTGTTGGTACCCTGAATGCAAATAATTGGCAATGAGAAAGCTTGGGCTACAATATCAAGACTTTTTGGGCATATTCCTCTGTTTTCAATGAATTTTACTTTATTTGGCTCCCCTGAACAATTTAAAAATCCAAAAAACGCCATCTTAAAAAAATTATAACTCCAACAGTTTTCAAGCTACGGCAATGAGAGACAAACCATTCGATTTGTAAAAACAATACCTAGCGACTCTAGAAGCCTTTTTTTGATATGTGCATGGTTTGACTTATATATGGGTTCGGAGGGGGGGGGGTAAAAATGTGAAAAAAATGGAAAGAACGCGAATAAAAAAAAGATGAGGAAAATTAAAAATCGGGGCTCTACAGTCGCTAGATATTGTTGTTACAAATCGAATGATATGTGTCTCGACATTGTAGCATGTGATTTGCAAAAGTTATAAATTTTTTTAGAGTACCCCTTATATGCCGTTTTTTATTAATGCCAAGTTTCTTTCATTTTTTTAAATATACATGAACAAAAAGGTCTTAGATTTCTGTTTTACATATGTGTACCAAGTTTCAAAACGATCCGTCTGTAAACAAAAAAGTTTTGTTGGAGGGTAGCCGGTCCCCTTAAGTAAAATCTAAAGGCTTTATCAATAAATGTAGCGGTAGCGCTGTAGCGGCAAAACCTCGTATCGCTACTTAAATATGTAGCGGGCGCTACCGCTACCGCTACATTGCCTTAAATGTAGAGCCGCTACCGCTACCGCTACATTGCCTTAAATGTAGAGCCGCTACCGCTACCGCTACATTGCCTTAAATGTAGAGCCGCTACCGCTACCGCTACATGTAGCGCGCTACTGCCCACCTCTGCATATCATATCATATCATATCATATCATATCACATCATATCATATCATATCATATCATATCATATCATATCATATCATATCATATCATAGTGATATCGGCGCTGAAGAATAGGCCTGATGTGGCCTGTCGCCGATCCTTGTACTTTTCGCGACTTGTTCAAAAGAGATCTAAAAACAAGGTCCTTCGACCGGATCTTTTCCAAACTGCCGAAAGTTTGAAATAGCTACCAAACTTCCACCAGGTTCGATATGGTGCTAGGCATTCAAGTCTGAAACATATATTTCTCCATAGCTTTATCTAGTCTGTTCTTGAACGCGTTGATACTCGGAGCGTCAACGATGTAATCAGGGAGGCTGTTACACATGTCGGTGACGCGAAGCGAGAAGAAATGTTGTCGCGTGGATGAGATTCAATCAGTTCTTTTACTTATAGTTCTGGCCCCTGGCGTTGGTTCTTATTTCAAAGTCTGCCAGTCTTTTAGAGACCTGCTCTAAATTATGAGTATAGTTGAATTATTGAATGAGAGCGCCCTTCCGACGTGATGAAAGAGCCATGGTACCTACGCAATTAGCCATTCATCAAATTAATATCATATTTTTCAATTAAAACAGCATTTTCCCAACCCGGATCTTAGACGTTATGGAATTCCCGGATATTATTACTGCAATTACTGCGAACACAATAATTTATGCCGAAGAATGCATCTTTTTGATGGGTAACATAACAAGAAATATCGATGGGCAAAGTGCCGTTGGCATGGCAATCTTTAAGATGACCCACGATCTGTTAGTTCATTGCCACTCGACAATTAACACATTTAGCACAATTTACTATTCTATTTAGGCCTTACTTGACTAATAAAAACGGTTTCTAGGAGCGAATGTTAATGAATGTGCAATGTGTTTTCAACAAACGCTTCTAATATCCCTCTAACTATTTTCGTACATAACCATCACCATCATTCCCATTCATCGGCACGTTTTTAAGTGTAATTCTAAACGATGATAAATTTGAGCCGTCTGAATCCTGCTATTCAATATCTACTTAGGAGAAGTATTCGTTACATATCCATTAACAGTTTTTGAAAACTATAACTACTATACTGGATATTTTTCATGTTTGTACAAATATATGATGTCAATGTCCCCATAACATGAGAGCATCAGTTCAATACAATTGCCTCCTTTTAATTTCTTTCACTATGCACTTGGTACAAACGAATCGGTCAAGTCCAACCTCATGCATTGCAGGTACATTAGTGCCACGTGATAACTTACTTAGTTACTCCTCGAAAAAAGTGATGGGAGGATTGTATAATAAATTGCTCAGTACTTCTTGATATTCATTTAAAATACTCACATATGATAGGGACCGGCTGCTTCGATTATTGATGTAAATTATTTTTGAACGGTGTCTGAGAGATTGCAACTGATTGCATCTCGCAGCTGCCCATATATGAAGAGAATAATAGGGATGTAAAATAGTAGAAAATATCGATTCAGCAGATGAGGGAGTTGTGAACCGAATCTTGCTTCGCTGTCATGCGAAAACTGCCAAAATTTTCTGAAAGCTAGAAAACCGTATATAGTTTCGGATTATTTATTTGCGTCAAAATAAATTCTAGACCAACTAGCTGAACGCTCTGTTCTTTTGGAACAGAAATAAGTCCATCAAGATGACCTTCGAAATCCATAGCACCGAAGAATTTCCCCCAATATTATGTGGCACTAGAATTTTTCATGAAAAACTTTAATTTTGGATTTATTTATAGTGAGTTTCTACCTCGAAATCGTGCAAATGAATTCCAGACCTAATCCACCGACCACATATGACCCGCACATGTTTCCTGAACAAACACTCTGCTATTTATTTCACTTAATTTCAACACTATTTATGCCTATTATTTGTGAGCAGTAATCAATGAGCTATAGGCACTTCAAATGCCTGTAAACATGTTTGGCGCTCTCAAGTGAGCTATCCCATCACAATTAACGTAACAAATAATTGCTCAAAGAAATACCCACTACTCAAGAATTTTGATTACAAATTGCCCTAATATTCAAATTTTCTATGTACTTTTGGAATAAACCTATTGACCGGAGACTAAGCTAAACCCTAAACCCTGCTGCGAGCCGTTTTTTCGGCTTGGCGGCTCCAACGCGTGGGGCTCCGCTTCTCTCCATCGCCTTTCCCGTCCTCGGCCGCATCCCGCCCTCTCGACCAAGGTGGATACCTGCCATCCCGCCCCCTTCTTCTCCTGATGGCGGGTATCCACCCTCATCCCGGCCCTGGCATCTCTCACCCTTGTGGCGTCTGAGGGCGCTCGGTCACCTGGCGGGCAGTCTCCTTCCAGTGCAATTGCTGCAATCTCTGGGTCCATAAACGGTGCTCCGGGCTCAGCCGGGCATCCCAGTACTGCCGCACCTGGACTTGCCCCAGCATGGGCTCATCGGAAGGGGTTATCCGTGTCTATCCCCAAATCCCACACTACCCTCTTCATCTCCGACACCCATCAATCACAAACAGACCCTCATGTCGGCTGGGAGGGGTCCGATCTTCCACTTTGCCGAACCCCGAAGATCATCGGGGTCACTTTTGACCCCCACTTCACCTTCTCGCCTCACATCGCTACAATATGCCAGAAAGCCCGCCTGCGCCTCAACATCCTCAAATCCCTTGCCGGAACCAGCTGGGGACAGCAGAAGGAAACCCTCTTGGTGACATTTAAGTCTCTTATAAAGTCTCTCATTACCTACGCTGCCCCAGTGTGGTTCCCCAACGCCTCTCCCTCGGTAATCTCCAAGCTGCAAACCATTCAAAACTCTGCCCTCCGCATAGCCACGGGATCTCTTTAAATGGCCTCCGCTTCCCACCTGCACAGCGAAGCTGAGGTCTTACCCGTGGCCGAACTCATATTTTGCCTTCGTAAACGAGATTTTTTCCATTTTCCCACATTCGCGATTTAAACAGCAATAAGCTTAAAATCGCTGTGAGCTAAAAATTTCTCCTAAAATACTGAACAGATTTGAACGAAACTTCGTATGTGAATACCTAACCTCCCAACAGCGATATTTAGCTCGTGACAATTTTTTCGATTTTGCCTTCGTTCGAGAGTTTTACGGAAATGCGGAGAAACGACCGGCATTTCAAAGGCCGATTTTTAAACTTGCATTGACCCTGAGCCGTATACGTAAAGCCGTATAATTCGCAGACGAATTGTGCTGAGATAGCTCACTGACTAGCGCATGAAATGCACGTCTACATAAGCATTTATAGTATATTGGCCCATTGACGATTGCTCTAACTAATAAGAATAAAAACTATGCAGTTTAATATGAATAAATATCGATCTGAGTCATGCGGGTCATATGTGATCGATGGACTAGATTTCGAGTTCATTTACACGATTTCCAGGTATAACTTCACTTACGTAATATGAACGAAAAATTAATTTTTTTCATAAAATTATTAAAATATTACATCATACTGAGGGGAATTCTTCAGTAATATGTATTTCAAAATTGGGAAGTCATCTTATGGGACTTATTTCTGTTCCAAAAGAACGGAGCGTTTAGTTAGTAGAGAATTTAATTTGATGCAAATAAATAATCGGTAACACACATACGGTTTTCTGGCTTTATGGAAATTTTGGCATTTTTTGCATGAAAGTGAAAAAGGATTCATTCTGCTACTCTTTTACCTGCTGAATGGATATTTTACACAGTTACACTGCCCTATGTATCCATCTTTAGAGGGTAAACCTGTCATTAGACAGGTTTACGCTCACACCACCACACCACACCACACAGTACCGTCTTTTTACGCTCTTTTTCGACGAATTTGAGGCATTCAGCGACAGCTAATGCCAAAGAATGCTTGGATTTTTGCCCCCTCGCTCTTGCATCAGTAACGGAGTCACAAAATAATTAAACTATAGGTGTTCATCAGCATTTAAGACACTGATACATCATATACTTACGATCTTTGCAGTCTACTCCTCCTATGTTCTCTCTCACATTTCGACGAAAGTGGTTTATCACAAATCCGCTGCTGGGAGATGCAATCAATTGCAATCTCTTCGACAGCGTTCAAAAATATGAAGGTTCGACGTACAGTCACATTGGCTGATCTAATTAGAGTGATCAAATTTCATAACCAAAAATACTGAACACTCCCGATGAAAATTTGCCATCACTTTTTCGAGGAGTAAGTAAATAAGTTTTCACCCAGCACCAATGCACCTGCAATGAAAGAGGCTGGACTGGACCGATTCATTCCAGCCAAGTTGACAGCGAAAGAAATAAAAATAAGCAATATTCACAATGATGTCAGCAAAATGTATAGGTGAAATGTAAACAGGGGTTCGAAACTTTTCAAATCGTAGCCGAATTGATCTGTTGCACTACAGATATGGGGAAATTTACATCAAATACTTATACACACTTGGAAAAAATCCCGTATAGTAGTATTAATTTGCAAAACTTTTGATGGATATTTAAAGAATGATTCTCTTATGTCGATATTGAATATCGGGATTCATGTCGGATTTCACATCATCAAGGTCTACGTCTAGAGAAATATTTTTTCTTCGTTAAACCACTTCAAGCTCAAAGTTATTACCGTTCAGAATCGAATTTAAAAACGTGCCGATGAATGAGAATGATGGAGGTGGTGACGCACGAAAATTGTAATAAGAATATTAGAAGCGTTCGTTAAAAACACATCAAACACTCATAAACATTTGCTCATAGAAAATGATTTTTATTGGTCAAGTATAGCCTAAACTAAATAGTAAATAAGCTCTTGAAAATAGTAAATAGTAATAAGATGGGAAATAGTAAATAGTAAATAAGCTCTTCTCACCATGACGCTCTGGAAAACTTAATATTTGCCGATGATGCCGCGCAGCCAGAACGCAAGCATGACCAGGAAAACGATATAATCCTATGGAAACTTCATGCGGAATTCTCGTAGAAATGTTATCGTTTATCTTATTCTTTGTTTGTTTTACCCCATGCCCACAGAGTGCCTAGCGAACAACAATGTTAGTATTTTCCTATTAAATAAGGATGCTCGGAAATGTTTTATAGACTAACAAGTCGAACAGGATTGCTTGCTCACATTCTATTCATTGAACAGATAACGATTCCATAACAGAACAGGGCTATGTAGTATTAAACAGTACTACAGCTACTACTGCTAATACTACTATAACTACTAGCAATTAACAGAAGCATCAAATTACTAATTAGAAGAATCAAATTGACGAGTAAATTCCCAGTCTCGGTTCAATGTTTCGTTCTATGCGAAAAATAATAACTTTTTTAGGGCTAACTTCATTAGACACGCAGTCTGGTTAAACTTGCAGGGTTTGATGATTTTTTGAAAGCTTTCATATGTAAGTCAGACTTAAGGCTAGAGATGAATATGATTGTTAAAGATGAGAGAGTCAAATTGTTTAAATTTGAACAAATTGTTTCAACAAATTGTGGAAATTTGAAGGAGTTGTTGATGAACATTTTCCAACAACTCGTGCTGCCAATACCTAATTTAACACAAATGTGTACATGCCATCAAATGGACATTTTCTAATTGCGTGACTAGAGGAGTTCCAGTTCGATATATTCGCATTGCTATCAGTGGAGGGAACAGTATAACCCCGCGGCGTATTAGGTCTATTTTAGGCCTATTAAAAATATCCTTAAGCTCTTCAAATTAACAATCAAAACATTCGAGCAGCCAACATTAGAATGCACCAATGTAAAGCAGAGAATACCAATCAGCAGAAAATACCATATGCATGAAAAATTTTATTTGATCTATGCGTCCGAATGGATAAGGCCCCAGATGTGTCACTCAAGCAACGTTTTCACCCATCATGTGGTATTCCAGATCTGATTAAAATCCACCCACCCCTACAATTTCTCTTACTTTAGTGAGCAAATAAGTTGCTAATGATGAATATGGTGGCTGAAGATGGTGTATTCTCCCTGGGAAGGCCCCCTTCTCACCGTGCAGCTCTGAAATATTTATTTGCCGCTCATAATGAGCAGCAAAAACACAAGCATGAGCTGGAAAACGAAATAAATCCTATTGAAACATCATACGGAATTATGATACAAATTTTATCGTTTATATACTTATTCATCGTATCCTTTACTGTTCGTTCCATGACCAGTGAATGCCTAACGAATGCCTAACGAACAATGTAAATTTTCTTCTCCATTAGATTACGATGCTCAAGAATTGTTTATAGACTAACATGACGAATAGGATTGATTGCTCGCTGATATTATTCATTGAACAGAATGTCAAATTGTTAATAAAACAAGGCTAATTACTAATAAACATCATTACTACAATTACTAATTAACAGAACCATCCAACTAATGGTGTCCTTCCAGAATTGGCGAGTACATTTTTTAGTTTCGGCTCAAATGTTTCTTTCTTCCCGCAAAATAATATTTTTAGGGCTAACTTCATTAGGAACGTAGTCCGGATACACTCTAATTGTTTGGTGAATTTTTTAAAAATCTTTCATTTGTAGGACATTAATTAAGACATATATCTAGTGATATACATAATTATAGAGAAGCGACAGACACATTGTTGAAATTTGAAGGAGTTGTTAATGAATATTTATCAACAACTCATGTTGCCAATACCTAATTTACTATAAATTAAATCAATCAATCATACCATATCATATCATATCATATCATATCATATACCATATGATATCATATCATAGTGATGTCGGCGCTGAGGAATTGACCTGATTCTTGTACTTTTCGGGACTTGTCCACAGATCTAACAACAGATCTTTTCCAAACTGACGATAGTTTGAAGTAGCTACTAGCCTTCCACCGGGTTCGATATGGTGCTAGGCATTTCAAGTCTGAACATATATTTCTCCATAGCTTTATCTAGTCTGTTCTTGAACGCGTTCATACTCGGAGCGTCAACGATGTAATCAGGGAGGCTGTTCCACATGTCGGTGACTCGAAGCGAGAAGAAATGTTGTCGCATGGATGAGTTGTAACGCAGTTTTTTACTTTATAGCCCTGGTGTTGGTTTTTGTAACAAATTCTAGTAATTCTTCTGGGACCTTGCATAAGCTATGAGTATACTTGAATACTTCAACGCTATCACCATGATGACGTCGATAAATAAGTCCTTTATCCCCGCAACTCAATTATCAATAATACGTCTAGTCGGAAAGAAATCATTGCCCATCCCGCTACATCGTATTATTACGCACTTATCCATGCCAATCGGTATAACGCAATTGAATTTCTGTCTGCAATTACTGAAAACATAATGAAAGTTCCGAAAAATATATCTTTTTGGTGGGTAACATAAAAAGTCATATCGGTGAGCGAAGACCCGTTGGCAAGCAAGTCATTGAGATGGCAGACGACCTGTTAGTTCACTGCTAACCGGCAATCCGCATGTTGAACTTAATTTACTAGTTAACTTAAGCTTTACTTGACTGATATTCTAATAATAATATTCAAATATTCTTTTAGCAATAATCGTACGCCACGTCCACCATCAATCCCATTCGTCGGCACGTTTTTAAGTCACATTCTGGACGGTAATAATTGTGAGCCTGAAGAGGTTTAATGAATAAAAATATTCCAGCGGACGTAGTCCTAGATGATTTGAAATCCCGAACGAATCCTGCTAATCAATATCTACTTAAGAGAAACATTCGTTAAATATCCAATAGAATTTCTTGAAAATTACAACTACTATACGCGATTTTTTCTGTGTGTACAAATACTTGAGGTCTTTTTTCCCATGTAAGGTACAACAAATCAATTCAGCTTCCATTTGGAAAAGTATCGTACTTCTGTGCCCATTTCACCCATACATTATCGCGGGATGTTCACTCAAAATTCTCCCAGGCATTTCGCCAAAATAATTGTGAACATTGCCTCCACTGGAGTGGAGTGGAGGCAATTGCCTCCATCTTTCACTATCCACTTGGTACGTACGAATCGGTCTAGTTCAACCACTTACATTGCAAGTGCATTCGTGCCAGGTGATAACTTACTTAGTTAGTCCTCGAAAGAAGTTTTATGACCAATTCATCATGAGGTGCTCAGTATTTTCCATCATTAATCCTGATCACTTTAGTTATGCTTGGTTTAGAAATTCCTCTAATGTGTTTATTATTTTTGAACGCAGATTGAGAGATTGCGACTGATTGCATCTCGAAGCATCGTGTAGATAGCGAAGAGGCAATTTTAATATTGTCGTGTATTTGGTACATAACCGTTCAGCAGGAAATAACGTAAGGACACGAATCCTACTTCACTGCTCTAATTTCCAAAAGAATCAGAAACCGTATGATTTTTCTGATTCACATCAATGTTTCTGATTCTCATCAAATTGAATTCTCGACTAATTGACTAAACGCTCCGGTCTTTTACAACTTAAATAAGTCCTATAAGATGACTTAACAATTTTGAAATCCATAGTACTGAGGAATTACCCTCTATATGATGCAGTATTTTACTAATTTTATGTAAACCTTTTTTTGGATTTATTTATAGTGTATTTCTACCTCGAATTTGTGTAAATGAATTCGAGATCAACTCCATCGATCACATTATGTCCCGCACATGTTTCCTGAACATTGACTATGCTGTTTATTTGAATTAAATTCTTCAATATTAAAGCTTATTATTTGATAGCAGTAATCATGAGCAAAATGCAAATATGTTTGGCGCTATAAAGTGAGCTATCCCATTACATTTAACATATGGAATAACTACTTAATAAAACATCTCCTACTTAACCTTATGAATGTTGACTGGAAATTGCCGTAAAAATCTAAATTGTCTATGGACTTCTAGACAAACTTATTCTAGGGGAAACTAAATTAAATATATAACACGAACCCTCAGAGGCTCCGAGAGATATTACATACGAGTTAATCATCCAAGAAAAAATCAGCAACGACCTTGACCGGTATGACACAGATATATATTTTTAATGATTTAATTTGAGAAAATTATTTAAATGCTTGAACCCTATAATTTTATACATCTTCTTCTTCTTCTTCTTTGCAGGGTGTCCACTTGGAGTGGACTTAAAGCCGCAGGTCTGCCAGATGGATGACCGTTGGGCCTGAGAGCTTATAGCTTGTGGTTTTCAGCTTCTTTGTATATGAAGTTAATTGCTGCCATTTAGTGAGGTTGGCTGATGTAAGCTCAGTGCAGGATTGGGTAGAAGTTTTATACATCGGCAACGTTGTCGCTCAACCCTGACATTCTAGGATTCTTTAAATGCACTAATTACGGTAAATTACCTCAGTTCTAATAGAATTTTTAGGTAAATAAATCGGTAAATGGTGGATATGTTAACGATGATGAGCAGGGCTGTCCATCTGTACAGGAATTCAGACCTACTCCATAAACGCTAGAAAACCTTCACTTTGCTCGATAATTAATAATGTGTAAGTGTATTCAAACCGTCGTAATAAAATATCGAAATGTACTTTGAAACCTCTTATTCAAAACTTGCAGTTTAATTTATCAAAATTCCTGAAAAAAGGCAAAAGCAGAAAGTTATTTGAATGAAACGCTGTGTTAACAGAGCTTAAGGAAATATTTCCCCCTCTCGTCTCTATAGGATGAAACATCACCTACTCCACTCTAGATATTTCGGGAAACAATCATATCATATCATATCTTATCATATCATACCATATCATATCATATCATATCATATCATATCATATCATATCATATCATATCATATCATATCATATCATATCATATCATATCATATCTTATCTTATCTTATCATATCATATCATATCATATCATATCTTACCATATCATAGTGATGTCGGCACTGAAGAGTAGGCCTGCAGTTGTGGCCTGTCGCCGATTTTTGTAATTTTTGTGACAAATTCACAGGAGATTTAAAAACAGTTCCTTAGTCCTTTTCAAAACTGACGATAGTTTGAAATACCTACCAGACTTGCACCAGGTTCGATATGGTGCTAGGCATTTCAAGCCTGAACATATATTTCTCCATAGCTTTATCTAGTCTGTTCTTGAACGCGTTCATACTCGGAGAGTCAACGATGCTATCAGGGAGGCTGTTCCACATGTCGGTGACTCGAAGCGAGATGAAATATTCTCGCTTGGATGAGTTGCAACGCAGTTCTTTTACTTTATAGTTCTGGCCCCTGGTATTGGTTCTTATTTCAAAGTCTGCCAGTCTTTCAGAGACCTGGGGCAATACTTTCAAAACTGGCTAAGTTAACGTAAGTACTTACGCTCTATTTTCTTGTCTATGATTTGTGGATTTTGCTTGAAAGCCCGCCAATGATTGGCTGAAGAACTTACGATCTCTCAACTTTTTTTGAAAGTATAGGCACTGCTCTAAATCATGGGTATAGTTGTATTATTGAATGAGATCGCCATTCCGACGTGATGAGAGAGCCCTGGTACCTACGCAATTAGCCATTCATCAGATTTTATATCATATTTTTCAATTGAATAAATTTTTCCCTACCTTGATGTCAGACGTTATTAAATTCTTTACTGCAATATCTGCGAACACAATAATATCTGCCAAAGAATGCATATTTTTGATGGGTAACATAACAAGACATATCGATGGGCGAAGTGCCGTTAGCAAGGCAATCTTTAAGATGACACACGATCTGTTAGTTCATTGCCAATCGACAATTAACACATTTAGCACAATTTATTATTCTATTTAGGCATTACTTGACTAAATAAAACGGTTTCTAGGAGCAAATGTTAATGAATGAGCAATGTGTCTTCAACAAATGCTTCTAATATCCTTATAACTATTTTCGTACGTAGCCATCACCATCATTCCCATTCATCGGCACGTTTTCAAGGGTAATTATAAACGATGATAAATTTAAGCCTGAAGAGGTTTAATGATGTTTATTAAGTATTCCTGAGGACGTAGACCTTGATGCTGTGAAAGCCGGCATGAATCCTGCTATTCAATATCTACTTAGGAAAAGTATTCGTTAAATATCCATTAACAGTTTTTGAAAACTATAACTACTATACTGGATATTTTTCATGTTTGTACAAATATATGATGTCAATTTCCCCATAACTTGAGAGCATAAGTTCCATACAATTGCCTTCTTTTAATTTCTTTCACTGTCGACTTGGTACAAACGAATAGGTCAAGTCCAACCTCATGCACTGCAGGGACATTCGTGCCACGTGATAACTTACTAAGTTACTCCTCGAAAAAGTGATGGGAGGATTGTATCATAAGTTGCTCAGTACTTCTTGATATCTATTCATAATACTCGCAGAAGGTAGGGACCTGTAGCTATAGTTTTTCATGTAAATTATTTGTGAACGGTGGCTAAGAGACTGCAACTGATAGCATCTCGCAGCTGCCCATATATGAAGATAATAATAGGGATGTATAATAGTAGAAAATAGCGATTCCGGAGGTGAGGGAGTTGTAAACCGAATCTTGCTTCGCTGTCATGCGAAAACTGCCAACATTCTCAAAAATATAACTCATGCAGTGAGTGACAGAGAGCGCATTTTCTCGTCGACGAAAACGTGAAGTCACGGACGGACGGACGGACATGGCGAGCACAATAGTGCATTTTTTCCATAAATGAGAAAATGCGCTAACAAGAAAACCGTATATAGTTCCGGATTATTTATTTGCGTCAAAATAAATTCTCGACTAACTAACTGAACGCTCTGTTCTTTTGGAACAGAAATAAGTCCATCAAGGTGACTTTTGAAATCCATAGCACCGAAGAATTTCGCCCCATATTATGTAGTACTAGAATTATTTATGGAAAACCTAATTTTGGATTTATTTATAGTGAATTTCTACCTCGAAATCGTGCAAATAAATTCGAGATCAAATCCATCGACCACATATGATCCGCACATGTTTCCTGAACAATTTTATGCTATTTATTTCACTTAATTTCAACACTATTTATGCCTATTATTTGTGAGCAGTAATCAATGAGCTATAGGCACTTCAAATGCCTGTAAATATGTTTGTCGCTTTTAAGTGAGCTATCCCATCACAATTAACGTAACAAATAATTGCTCAAAGAAATACCCACTACTCAAGAATTTTGATTACAAATTGCCCTAATATTTAAATTTTCTATGTACTTTTGGAATAAACCTATTCGACCGGCGACTAAGCTAAACCCTAAATCCTGCTGCGAGCCGTTTTTTCGGCTTGGCGGCGCCCCCGCGTGGGGCGTCGCTTCTCTCCATCGCCTTTGCTGTCCTCGGCCGCATCCCGCCCACTCGACCAAGGTGGATACCCGCCAACCCGGCCGCCCCCTCCTTCTCCTGATGGCGGGTATCCACCCTCATCCCGGCCCTAGCATCTCTCACCTTTGTGGCGTCTGCGGGCGCTCGGTCACCTGGCAGGGAGTCTCCTTCCAGTGCAATTGCTGCAATCTCTGGGTCCATAAACGGTGCTCCGGGCTCAGCAGGGCATCCCAATTGGGGTGCCGACAAAATGTGGACGAATAGAAAAATGGCTTGCTGGCGAAATGACTAGCTGGTATACGGAAACCGTTAAGTCAGACCTTAAGGCAGACATCATACATCTAATTCTCATCCATAATTGAATCCCACCTCTACCAATTTAACACAAGTGAAATAATTTCAGTATTTAATGGCTAAGACGAAAATTACAAATATTAATTCACGTGACGCAGTTTACCGGTGCACACCGCAGTGCACTAAAGCAACGCTGACTGGGAACGAAGAGCGTGACAGATGCGCGCGTCTTCAGGGCTTGGCAAGCTGTGCGGCTATGCTTCCAGCGCGCTTGACATGACCGGCCAATTTTAACGGGAATTCTAATATTTGGCGAGCTTTCCTTCACACTCGAATACGTTTTTTTCTGAAGACTCTTGGAAAATTTAGATTTTGTCCTTATGTTAACTGTGTTAAGTGTGAAGGGATAGCTCACTTTATAGTGTCAGATATATTTTAAATAGGGGATTTCATCAGATTTTTCTCATAATACATCGTATTAAAGGTTACTCTTCAGTTCTATAAATTTCTAAAATGTTGGGTCATCTTAATGGACTTATTTCTGTACTTCTCTTGAAATAAGTCCATTAAGTCCTTCTCTTGAATGTACTTCTCTTGAAAGTGAAGTACGATTTGTATCAACTTTCTTTCCTGCTAAACGGCAATCTTCCACAAATGCACGAAAATGCTTGCTTAAAAAGCCAACACCCTGCTGCGAGATGCAATCTATTGCAATCTCTTCCACAGCGTTCAAACATATATACAGTTATAAAACAAAAGATCCACACATTGAATTAGCGATTTAGACGAATATAAAAAAATACTGAGCACTTCATGATACATTTTTTTCTCCCACTCTTCTCTGCGAGTATTTGAGTTGTCACTTGGCACGAATGCACCTGCAATGTAAGTGGTTGGACTAGATCGATTCGTTCGTACCAAGTGGATATAGTGAAAGATATTAACAGGAGGCAATATTCACAATGATGTGGGCGAAATGTATGGATAAGTATCGAGGGAATATCCCTCGATAATGTATGGGTGAAAGAGGCACAGTAGTCCGATACTTTGCAAATCGTAGCCGAATTTATTTGTTGCACTACAATATGGGGAAATTGACATAAAATATTTGTACATACTTGGAAAAAATCCAGTATAATGGTTACAATTTTCAAAAACTTTATATGGATATTTAGTGAATGATACTCTTAAGTAGATATTGATTAGCGGCATTTACGCCGGATCTCATATCATCAAGGTCTACGTCCACAAGAACATTTCTTCTTCAGTAAACCTCTTCAGGCGCAGGCTCATATTAATGCACCGATCAAAATTGTACCTATAAACATGCCGATGATAGGGAATGATGGTGATGGTGACGTACAAAGATTGTTATAGGAATATTTCAAGCGTTTGTTAAAAACACATCAGGCCTAAATTAAATAGTAAATTAAGCTGAAGTATGCCAGTTAGCAATGAACTAACAGGTTGTCATCCATCTAAAAAATTGGCTTGCCAACGGCGCTTGGCCCATCGAAATGACTCTTTATGTTAGCCACCAAAAAGATGTATGCACCGGAATTTATCATATTGTTTTCAGTAATTGTGTACATATATTTGATCGAGCTTAGACTGTCAATGTAGAAATGGATGTGTTAATATGAATAAGCAGTATATACCTTTTGCATTGCCGGTTGCACGGATTATGTAATCGCAGGTTGCGACAGTTTGGGTTGCGTCATCGACGGCTTCGTGGTGAGCTCTCTGAAGCCTAGAAGTGAACTCATGGTCATGCAAGGTCCCGGAAGTATAATGAGAATTAGAAGCGAGAATCGGGACGTCACGCGGAAAGATATACAACCCTGCCCCCAGTGCCGACTGACATCCCTGCCCCCAGGGCCGATGGACATTCCTGCCCCCCAGTGCTTGGTAGAATGATGGAAAACCCTGCCCCCAGTGCTTGATGGACAACTCTCCCCGCAGTGCCGATGGACAACTCTCCCCGCAGTGCTTGGTAGAATGATGGAAAACCTTGCCGCCAGTGCTCGATGGAATGATCTTGTCCATCGTCGTTGACATATCCACCATTTACCGACTTCTTTACCCTAAAATTCTATCAGAACTGAGGTAACTTACCGTAATTAGTGCATTTCAAACATCCTAGAATGTCAGGGTTGAGAGACAACGTTGCCGATGTATAAAATTATCGAGTTCACCCATTGAAATAATTGTCCCGAATTAAATCATTCAATCTTATAATTTTAAATTATCATTCCTGGCATGGTTGTTGTTGATTTTTCTTGGGTGATTAACTTGTATGTATTACCGTTCCAAAAGTCCGGTGTAATTTATTTAATTTAGTCTCCGCTGGAATAAGTATTTTCTACAAGTTAATAGAAAATTTAGATTTTCACAGCAATTTCATATTAAAATTCATGAGTTTGAGTAGTGATTTTTTTTTAGTTTTTATTTTTTATGTTAACTGTTATAGAATAGCTCACTCCATAGCGCCAAACATATTTGCAGGCATTTGAAGTGCCTATAGCTCATCAATTACTGCTCTCAAATAATGAGCCTAATTATTGAATGAATTAAAAAAATAAATAGTATAGTAATTGTTGAGGCAAAATATGCGGGTCATGTGTGATCGATGGATTAAATCGCTGATTCATTTACACGATTTCGAGGTAGAGAAATTCACAATATATATATATGTAAAATTAGGTTATTCAAAAAATTATTTAAATACTACATCAGATTGAGGGAAATTATTCAGTATTAGGTATTTCAAAATTGTTAGGTCATCTAATGGGACTTAAATATGGAAGACCGGGAGTTGTTAGTCGAGAATTTAATTTGACGAAAATAAATAATCGGAAACATAAATACGGTTTACTGCCTTCTTGGAAATTTGGCATTGAAGGAGGATCCACGTTACAGCCCGTTTTATTGCTGAATGGATAAATAACAATTTAACGGCGCTATTTCAATCTTCATAGACGCAGCTGAGAAATGCAATCGGTTGCAATTCCACAGCCAGCGATCAAAAATTTAACGACCCTAAGGGACTAATAACCACTACTGCCGTTGGAATGATTGGGATTGATAAGCAAGACAACTGAGCACTACATGATGAATCCCTCCCAAATTTTTTGCGAGGAGTAACCAAGTAAGATAACATTGGGTACAAAAGCAACTGCAATGTAAGAGGTTGGACTAGATCGATTCGTTCGTACCAAGTGGATAGTGATAAATTAGGAGGAGGAAATTCACAATGATGTGGGCGAAATATATTAGTGAATATCGACGAAATATCCCTCGATAATGTATGGGTGAAATGAGCACAGAAATGCGATACTTCTCCAAATCGTAGCCGAATTGATTTGTTGCTCTCCAAATATGGGAAAATCGACACCAAATATTAGTACACACCTGGAAAAAATTCAATGTAGTAGTTTTTCTTTTCAAAGTCTTCTAATGGATATTTAATGGACGCTTCACTTAAGTAGATATTGATTGGCAGGATTCATGCCGGATTTCATATCATCAAGGTCTACTTCCGCATGAATACTTTTTCTTCCTTAAACCTTTTCAAGCTCAAATTTATCACCGTTCAGAATAGGACCTAAAAATGCGCTGATGAATGCGAATGATGGTGGTGGTGACAAACGAAAATTATTATTATAATAATATTAGAAGCGTTTGTTCCTTCAAACATTCTTAAAGATATGTTCCTAGAAAACACTGTTATTAGTCAAGTAAAGCCTAAATTAAATAGTAAATTAGGTTCAATATGCTTATCTCCAATTAGCAATGAACTAACAGGTCATCTGCCATCTCAAATACTGGCTTGCCAACGGCGCTTCGCCATCGATATGACTTGTTTTGTTACCCACCAAATAGATGCACTCTCTAGAATTTATTATCATGTTTTCAGCAATTGCAGACAGGAATTTAAAGAAGTCTTTCCGTGTTTCGGGAAGTGCCTGCATTAAGTAAAAAGTAGTATATGATTTGGTGTTTGCCGGCTACTCGTATGATTGGGCTATAGGTTGTTGCGGTTCCAGGGTTCTTATATCGACGTCTTCGAGGCGACCTCATTGAAGTATACCGGTATACTCATGGTTTATAGAAGCACCCATAGCAGAAGGATTATTAGAAGATGAAACAAGATCCTACATTAGTACTCACGGCTATAAACTAAAAAACTACATTGCAACTCATCCACGCATCAACATTTCTTCTCGCTTCGAGTCACCGACATGTGGAACTGCCTCCCTGATTACATCGTTGAGGCTCCGAGTACAAACTCGTTCAAGAACAGACTAGATATATCTATGGAGAAATATATGTTCAGACTAGGAATGCCTAGCACCATATCGAACCCGGTGGAAGTCTTTAGTAGCTATTTCAAACTATCTTCAGTATTGAAAAGATGCGGTCAAAGGACCTGTTTTTACATCGTCCGTGAACAAGTCACGAAAAGTACAAGAATCGGCGACAGGCCACATCAGGCCTATTTGTCAGAGCGTCATCACCCATGATGTCATTAGTCTCTCTTATGTCACCTACTGTGATTTTGCTATTAGCGGGTCTCCGCGTATATATAAGCTCATCAAGCCAACCGCCAGTCGTTCTTAGGCAGACAGCCTTCAGCTGCAGTCATGCAGCTAACTCTAGACGCGCTCACATCGTCTTGGACTCCGGCACTCAGACCAACACGCAGTGTCGTAATACTCTATCTCCTGTATCCTGTAACTTCTACCTATTGTATCCTGTAGTGTAAACCTATCTGTAATATCTACTCTTAGATACACGACTTGTCATTATCCTTCCCTGGCCAATGAATCTATATTAATATGTTAATGGGACATTCATAAACGAACCTAAACCCCTCAGGTTTTTCCAGTAATGATTTATAGATATTCAATTGATCAACTTATCAATAAATAATCAGGTTGCCACTGAAACAGGTAAACTGACAGATATGATATGACATGATATGATATGATATGATATGATATGATATGATGTGATATGATATGATATGATATGATATGCTATGATATGATATGATATGATGTGATATGATATGATATGATATGATATGATATGATATGATATGATATGATATGATATGATATGATATGATATGATATGATATGATATGATATGATATGGTATGATTTTTGTCCGAAATATCAGGAGTGGAGTGCGTGATCTATGGTCCTATGGAAACGAGAGCAAGCTCTGTTGAAAAAGTGTTTCATTCAAATAATTTTCTGTATTTTTTAGGAATTTCGATAAATTAAACTTAAGGATTTGAATAAGAGGTTTCAAAGTACATTTCGCTATAGTATTACGACGGTTCCAATACATTTACACATTATTAATTATCAAACAAAGTGAAGGTTTTGCAACGCTTATGTTATAACTGACGAACTTACATTTGTTGAAGTAATATATACAGACATGTAAAAAATCATGATATTTCATTCCCTTGTCAATCTGAATCTGCATTGCCAGCACGAACTGTTGAGAAATATTCATCAACAAATCCTTCAAATTTCCATAATTTGTCTTTCGAATCTTTAACATTCATATGTATCAATAGTTATTGGTCTTAAGTTATTATTATTATCAATATTATCAATAGTTATTGGAATTACAATTGACAGTTTATAAAAATTAATCTAACCATTAAAGTGCATGTGTATCCGGACTACGTCTATTTAGGGCATTTAGTGAATTTTTTACGGACGATGGAGAGCATCCGGACTACGTTCCTAATAAAGTTACCCCTACAATTCTTTTTTTCGCAAAGAACGAATCATTTGAACCGAAACTAAGAATGTATCTGTCGATTTCGACATGCCACCAGTAAACGGTAATTTGATGGTTCTGTTAATTATTAATAGCAGTAGTATTGTTCATTAGTAATTAACCCTGTTCTGTTATTAATTCGCTATTCTGTTCAATGAATAATAGCAGAGAGCAATCAATCCTATTGTCATGTTAGCCTATGAAAAATTTTTGAGCATAGTTATTTAATGGAGAAAAAATTGCATTATAATTCGCCAGGCATTCAGTGGTCATGGGGTAGAGTATACGATGAATATGTATAACAACGACAAAATTTATACGAGAATTCCGTATGATGTTTCCATAGGATTTATTTCGTTTTCCAGCTCATGCTTGTGTTTTTGCTGCTCATCATGAGCGGCAAATAAATATTTCAGAGCTGCACGGTGAGAAGGGGGTCTTTCCAGGGAGAATACACTATCTTCAGACATCATATTTATCAATAGCAACTTATTTGCTCACTAAAGTAAGAGAAGGTGAAGTGGTGGGTGGATTTTAATCACGCTTAGGATATAATATGATGCGTGACCCATTTCGGGCTTTATCCATTAGGAAGCATGGATCACAGGGGATCTTTCATGTATGTGGTATTTTCTGCTGATAACAAGCATTGGTGCATTCGAATGTTGGCTGCTCGACGGCTCTGATGGCATCTATCATCAACACACATCTAGTAGATTGCTACTACTTTATTTAGAGCAGGGCTTCCTCAACCACGTGCTGTGATTAGTTGAATTTCCGTCTGCAATTACTGAAAGCATAATAATAAATTTCGGTGAATACATCTTTTCGGTGGGTAACATAACAAATCATATCGATGGGCGGAAGCGCCGTTGGCATGCCAGTCTTTGATATGGCAGACGACATGTTGTTCATTGCTAATCGGCAATCCAAATATTGCGCATAATTCATAATTTAATTTAGGCTTTAGTTGACTATTATTCTAGCAATATTATACTAATATTCTCACAACAATTTTCGTACGTCATCAACACCATCATTCCCATTAATAGAGAAGTTTTAAGTCCGATTTTAAACGATGATAAATTTGAGCCTGAAAATATTTGAGGAAGAGAAAGTATTCCTGTGGACGTAGACCTTGATGATGTGAAATCCAGCATGAATCCTGCTAATCAATGTCTACATAAAAGAATCCTCCATAAAAGAATCCATGAAAGAATCCTCCTACGTTTAATATCCTTCAGAATTTTTTGAAAATTATAATTACTATACGGAAAATTTTCCAAGTGTGTACAATTATTATTTTGATGTCAATTTCCTCATATTTGGAGTGCATCAAATCTATTCGGCTACGATTTGTAAAAGTATCACACTGCTGTGCGCATTTCACCCATATATTTCGCCCACATCATTGTGAATATTGAATTCTTTCAGAATTTCTTTCACTATCCGCTTGGTACTAACGAATCGGTCTGGTCCAACCTCCTACATTGCATGTGCATTCGAGCCAAGTGATAACTTATTTAGTTACTCCTTCAAATAAGTTTGGGTAGGAAGTTAACATGAAATGCTCAGTATTTATGAAAATGAATTCAAATCTTCCCCACACTTATATGTGTGAAAAGAAAAAATTTGTCAATTATTATTGACCGCTGGCAGAGAGATTGCAATCGATTGCATTTCTGCGCAGCGTATGTATATGAAGCTTATCTGAGTATTGCAGTGTAATTGTCATAACTATCCATCCATAGGAAAAAGAACTAGCAGGAATCCTTCTCACTTTCATGCAAAAACTGCCTAAATTTCCTTAAAGCCAGAACACCGTATATATATTTCTGATTATTTATTTGCATCAAATTAAATTCTCTTGTAACAAAAATCTTGTAACAATCTCCTTGTTCCGTTCTCTTGTAACAAAAATAAGTCCATTAAGATTCAACTTCTCTTACTCATTAAAGTAAGAGAAGTTGAAGCGGTGGGTATTAGGAGCCACGCCGGGATAAGAGCTCCCGGCATAATACTGTAATAAGGGGTCGCAAAGCTTTAATTATATTCTATTACGATGTAGGCTGAAGTAAGCCAACAAAAACCCCAGTGCTTGATGGAATGATGGACAACCCTGCCCCCAGTGCTTAATGGAATGATGGAAAACCCTGTTCCCAGTGCTTGATGGAATGATGGACAAGCCTGCCCCTAATGATTGATTTAATGATGGACAGCCCTGCTCATCATCGTTAACATATCCACCATTTACCGACTTCTTTACCTGAAAATTCTATCAGAACTGAGGTAATTTACCGTAATTAGTGCATTTCAAGCATTCTAGAATGTCAGGGTTGAGAGACATCGTTGCCGATGTATGAAACTATAGGGTTCACCCATTAAAATAATTGTCTCAAATTAAATCATTCAATCCTATAAATTTTCGTTATCATCCCAGACATGGTCGTTGTTGATTTTTTCTTGGATGATTAAATCGTATGTATTATCATTCAAGGGTTTTTTTTATATATATATATATTTAGTCTAGTTGTAGTCAAATTAACTTTTTAACAAGTTCCTAGAAAAGTTGTATTATACAGCAATTTCTAATGAAAATTCTTGAGTTTTACTGGTGGATGCATTTATGAGTAAATATTCCTCATGATAGTTATGATGAGATAGCTCTTTTTACAGCGCCAAACATATTTGCAGACATTTGAAGGGACTAAAGCTCATTGATTACAGCCCTCAAATAATGGGCATAACTATTGTATAAGTAAATTGATATAAATGAAACTTCACTAGATATACTTCTGTAATTAGGTTTTTCATAGAATAATTATTTTGGTACCACATCACATTGAGGGTAATTCTCCAGTATTATGGCTTTCAAAATTGTAAGTTCATCTTACGGGACATATTTCAGTTCCCAAAGAACGGAGCGTTTAGATAGTTTGTCGAGAATTTAATTCAACTCAAATAAATAATCGGAAACATATATACCTTTAATTTTCTTAGGAAATTTGTGCAGTTTTTGCGTGCAAGTGAAATAGGATTTATGTTACAAGTCGTTTGCCTGCAGTGTGGGCATTTTGCTAAATTCATAGGACTACCACTGATTTCTACATAAATACGCCGCTGCCAGAAGCAATCAATTGCAGTCTATTAGCTGGCGTTCAAAAATATATTTAGGTTTATTACGCTAGGCTGCGTGCTCTTAAGTCTAAAAATATATGTCATTTGGATTGATCACCGAAATTACTGAATACTTACTAATGAAGTTCTTCCATCACTTTTTAGAGGAATAACTAAATAAGTTATCACTGAGCAAGAATGCACTTGCAATGTAAGAGGTTGGACTTGTAAGTGTCTTGTGAAAGAAATTAACAGGAGGCAACATTCACAATGATGTGGGCGAACTGTATGGATTAAATGAAAAACACTTGGAAAAATCTAGCATATTAGTTATAATTTTCAAAAACTTTTATTGAATATTTAATGAATGATACTCTTAAGTAGACAATGATTAACAGAATTCATGCCAGATTTCACATCATCAAGGTCCATGTCTACAGGAATATTTTTTCTCCATTAAACCTCTTCAGGCTTAAATAAATCACCGTTCAGAATCGGACTTAAAAACCTGCCGATGAATGGGCATGATGGTGGTGGTGACGTACGAATATGGTTATATGAATATAAGAATGTTATTATTAAAATATTAGTATACTAAAGCCTAAATTAAACAGTAAATTAAGTTCAATATGTGGATTGCCGATCAGCGATGAACTAACAGGTCGTCATTATCTCAAAGAATGATTTGCAACAACATAACAAGTCATTTCAATGGGCCTTCGCCCATCGAAGTAACTTGTTATGTTACCCACCAAAAAGATGCATCCTACGGAATTTATTATTATGTTTTCTGTACCGTCAAACGGGGTAATAAGGGACAGTCCTCCAATATTTTGTAGAAATGTTGCAGCAACTGAATTAATCAAAGTATTGCAAAATTAAAAATAGTTGCATATGGTTCACTATTCATACCATCTATGCAGCATAAAGCAAGTGGAGAAATCATACATTCATTACCTCTAAAAAATCCCTGAAGAAAATTGTGAAAAAGTGAGATTTTGGAAATGTGCCTCTGCTAAGGTCTGTAGCTGAAAAAATATTTGTTGTATTAAAAAATTTTACTTGCACACTGGTGTTGGCTTGAAAACGTGATTGACAGAATTTGCATATCTCATTCCAAAAAAAAAATGGTGGCCATTTCTGCAAAACGGGGTAATAAGGGACACCCCTAAAATTGCATTTACAGTAGAACCTTGGTTAGCAAAGGCTCCAGTTAATGAAAAAATCAATTACCAACAAAGAATTTCGATTACCTTGCTCAGTGAAAAAAATTTCACTTAATAAAAAATTACTGAATCAGTCATCACAAAATTGTGCATAGAATGTCATAGATAGAATTGAGCACTGGGCAACAAAGAATAAAAAGTATTTACCCTAAACTATGATTTATTTCTCCGAAAAATATGATGGTTGTCACTAAAATATTTCTTCCTGTTTCAGTTATGTTTTTTACAATCTTTTTTGTTATAGTGAAATCACTTGACTTGATTAAAATTGTGCGAAATTGCAAGCCAACCTGTAAGCTTACAGATACAGAAGAAATGCTACATGGCTGCTGATATGAAGCTTGCAGTGGACAAGGTCGTTGTAAATGCTCAATTGCATGTCCATGGATACAGCTAGTATATCACATTAAATAATACGACAATGTATGGATAAGATAATAATATATCAATAAGGAAAACCAAGTAAAAATCACAGAAAATGTCATTTATTCTACATTTACATCATCTACAAAGTAAGAGGAGGACTTCAGAGTACTGTTATGCATGATGATGAGTACACTCTGCATGCTTCAAACATTTTAAAATTGCGTTTTAGTTTAAGTGTCCCTTATTACCCCGTTTCCAGATAAATTTTGGAGCCTTTTATATTGCGTTTATAGCACCTTACAAATAGTATATGGAATTTTTTGAGACGCCATACAATAGCCCTCGCAAAGACCTTTAAAATGAGCCCAATTTCGTTTATGAAATGTTTCATGGTAAGAAGTTATTATTACGAGAAACGCTCAAATCCGTCCCGTATTACCCCGTTTGATGGTAATTGCAGACAGAAATAGAATTGGGTTTGCCCAGTAGGCTGGATATGAATGGATTAATAAATAGGTAAGAGGATGAAAGAGAAGACCTCGTGCATGAGGCCGACAGCTCCGAATAGTGAAAAGCAAGTTGCGGGGGTGCAAGGCCTCATAAACCGACGTCTTCACGGCGACAGCGCTGAAGTATACAAGACTACTCATGGCTAATACAAAGTCCATGAAGGATTACTGGAATTGGAAAGAAGAACCAACATCAGGGGCCACGGCTATAAACTAAAAAACATGTATAGAAACTCATCCAAGCGACAAAATTTCTTCTCGCTTCATGTTACCAACATGTAGAACAAATTAGATAAGGCAATGGAGGAAGAAATGTTCAGACTTGAAATGCCTAGCACCAGATCGTACCTGCATGGTGGAAGTCAAGTAGCAATTTCCAACTATCGTCAGTTTTGAAAAGATCCGGTAAAAGGACCTGTTGTTAGATGTCCAGTGGACAAGTCACGTAAAGTACATGGACAGGCCACATCAGGCCTATTCTTCAGCGCCGACATCACTATGATATGATATGGGATGATTTGATATAATATGAGAGATATATATGATATATGATATGATGTATGATATTGTTTAAGATATGATATGATTGTTGTCATAAATATCTAGAGAAGTCGAGTGGGTGTTCTATCTATCTCTGTAAATGGTCGATGGATCAGATCTCGAATTCATTTACGAGATTCCGAGACAGAAATTATCGATAAATAAATCCAAAATTAGGGTTTTTCATACAATTATTCAAATACTGCACCATATTGAGGGGAATTCGTCAGTATTATGGATTTTAAAATTGTTTTCATCTTAAGGGGCTCGTTTCTGTTTCAAAAGAACGGAGCGTTTAGTTAGTTAGTTGAGAATTTAATTTGATGCGGATGAAGAACCGGAAACATATAAACGGTTTTCTGGCGTTATACAATATTTGGGCAGTTTTCGCATGAAAGTGAAGTAGGATTCTTGTTACAACGCGTTTTCCCGCAGAATGAATATCTTACACATATTCACTGCACTACGTATATTATTTTCGGTACGCTGCTGCGAGATGCAATCTCTTTGGCAGCGTTCAGAAATATTGGGAATAATTGCAGACTAAACAGGTGTTGGCACACAGTGATTTGAACGAATATCCAAAAATACTGAACATTTATTAATAAATCTCTTCCATCACTTTTTTCGAGGACTAACTAAGTAAGTCTTAATCTCGCAAGAATGCACCTGCAATGCAACAAGTTGGACTAAACCGGCCTGTTCGTTCCTACCAAGTGGATAGTGAAAGAAATTAAAATGAGACAATATCCACAATGATTTTGGCAAAATTTATGCGTGAAATGGGCAGAGTGGTGCGATACTTTTATATAGTAGCCGAATTGAATTACAGCACTCCAGATATGGGAAATCGAAATCAAATATTTGTATACACACTTGGAAAAATCCCGTATAGTAGTTATAATGTTCAAAAACTTATAATGGATATTTAACGAATGATTCTCCTAAGTAGATATTAATTAACAGGATTCATGCCAGAATTCACATCATCATTCACATCATCATCCACAAAAATACTTTTTCCTCATTAAACTTCTTCAGGCTCAAATTTATCGCCGTATAAAATCAGACTTAAAAACATGCCGATGAATGGGAATGATAGTGGTGGTGACTGGTGACGTACTAAAATTGTTATGAGAATATTAGAATCGTTTGTTAGAACACATGAAACCTTCTTGAACATTTGCTGCTAGAAACTGTTTTTATTATAGTCAACTTAAGTCTAAATTAAATAGTAAATAAAGCTCAATATGCGGATTGCCGATTAGCAATGAACTAACAGGTCGTGTGCCAATGACAAAGATTGGCTTGCCAACGGAGTTTCTCTCATAAATATGAATTGTTATGTTACTCACCAAAAAGATGCATTCTACTGAATTTATTATTATGTTTTTAGTAATTGCAGACGCGAATTTAATTGAGTCCCACATTTGATTGGGAAATGCCTGCATTAATTAAGAACGTAGTACAAAAGTTGGTGTATTCCCGGCTGCTTGTATGATTGAATTGCAGGTTCCTGGCCTCTGTTATCGACGTCTGCGTGGCGACCTCATTGAAGTTTGCCGGCATACCCACGGTTTATACAAGGTCCCAGAAAGAATATCAAAATTTGAAAGAAAAACCAACACCAGGAGCGACGGCTTTAAACTAAAAAAACTGCGTTACAACTCATCCGCGCGACATTTCTTCTCGCTTCGAGTAACCGACATGTGAAACAGCCTCCCGGATTATATTGTAGACGCACCGTATATAAACACGTTCAAGAACAGACTCGATAAAGCTATGGAGAAATATATGCTCAGACTTGAAGCACCATATCGAACCCGGTGGAAGCCAAGCAGCTATTTCCTACTTTCGTCAGTTTTGAAAAGATCCGGTCAAAGGACCGGATCAGATGTTGTTCAGATATCTTGTGAACTTCAGACTTGTTCAGATATCCTGTGAACAAGTCACGATAAGTACATGAATCAGCGACAGGCCGCATCAGGCCTATTCTTCTGTGCCGACATCACTATTATATTATATTATATTATATTATATTATTTTGCGTTGATAATCTGAAGTGGGCCATTAATCCTGGAGTGCAACACAAGTAACATGGGTTACAGCAGCGGCGTCGCGGCGTTATAGGGACATGGAGGGGAGGCTTAGCCCCATGTGATTTATATTTATATTTGAGGTAATAATGGCTAGTTGTTAGGTTATTTATTCAAATTAAACTTATGTTCAAGCCACATTATACTGAATTTTTCGGAATTACAATGTAAAAAGTTTAAATGAATGCAATAAATGAGCATAAAATAATTTGAAGAGCGTAAGGATATTTTTAATAGGCCTAAAATAGGCCTAATACGCCGCGGGGTTACTGTTCCCTCCGCTGATAGCAATGCGAATATATCGAACTGGAACTCCTCTAGTCACACAATTAGAAAATGCTGATTTGATGGCATGTATACATTTGTGTTAAATTTGGTATTGGCAACAAGAGTTGTTGATAAATAGTCATCAAAAACTCCTTAGGATTTCAACAAATTGTCATTCACATCTCTACCGTTCATATTTATCCCTAGTTATTTGTCTTAAGTCCTGCTTTTAAAAAAGATTAGAGAAATACACCAAACTTTTAGAGTGTATCGCGACAGCGTTTATAACATAGTTAGCCCTGAAATATTTTTTTTTTTCACAGAGACCGAAATAATTGAATTTAAAACTACGAATTTACTCGTGTATATGACACTACGCTAGTAATTCGATGTTCCTGTTAATTATTAATTGTGAAGTAATGTTTAATAATAATTAGCCCTGTTCGGTTATTAATAATTCGCTATTCTGTTCAACGAATAATAGCAGCGAGCAAAGCTCCTTCCTTCTCGTCATTTTAACCTATGGACAATTCATGAACATCATTATTTAAGGAGAGCATTTCGGTCTAAAAAATACTTTTATATATACTATACCTAATCTGAGTATTTTGACAACTAACCTAACCTAACTTTGATTAAAACTCCCGTGAAAACTATGAACGTATAGAAAAGTTGAATTATAATAACTCGAAAATGTGGGGCGATGATTCAAACTATCAAAGCCGACAAGCAGCCAACATGTAATGCACTAAAGCTTGTTATCACCAGGAAATACCATATGCGTAAAAGACTTAATTCGAAATATGTTTCCTAATGGATATGACTTCCAACTGCGTCGCTCAAGCCAAGTTATCACAGATTAGGTATATGATATTCTAAGCCTGCTTAATGTCCACCCACCACTTCATCTTCTATTACTTTAGGGAGCAAATAAGTTGGTAATGATGAATATGGTGTCTGAAGATGGTGTATTCTCCCTGGGAACATCCCCTTCTCACTTTGCCGCTCTGATTGCTCTCTCCCTCTGTGCCGATTTCACGAATACATTTCACTCGCACTATTGAGAGTATTGCCTCTCAGAAGGTAAGAAGGCAGGAGAATAAGAAGTGAAGAAGCAGCGGAGCAACTGCAACAAGAAAAAAAAACAGTCTGATTAACTGGCAAACGTAGTTCAAGTATGCTTTATATGATCATATTCTGTAATCCAATTTATCGGCATATGATTTGACAGTGATCTTTATTCCCAGTATTAACCTTGCGACACGAAATATGGCAGCAGCAAATAGACGAGGCGTTCCTTACGACATAGCTCACGCAGAATGGGTGACGTGTGATGTGCGTCATTATACTGTAACGTAACAAAAAGAACTTCTTGAATTACAGTAAAATACAATGGGCTTCTTAATTGAACAATATAATGTCAATTATATCGTATAGTTAATTGCGATCAAGTATTGATTCATCAACCTTCTAAATTATTGCCGCTGGCTCCATTTAGAAGTGCCATTAGATGCCATTCAGAGGTTTGACTTAGATAAAATGTGCAATGGTTAGTAATAGGTTGGCCCAACTCAGCTAATTTAGTAAATAAGTTAATTAGTAATAAGGTTAAGGTTAAGGTTTAAGGCCGGCAATAAGGCCAAAGTAATTAATGCATCATAGACGACTTCGCAATGTTGGGTCCAACCAAAGAAGTGGATTTGCATGCATTAACAGGACTAGGGGCCCATTCCATGCATTGAATCAAGTTGATATAGAGGGAAAATGCACATAATATGCTGTACATTATACAGCAATCTAGAATGCACAATCTGTCACCTCCTTCCAAGCTCCTAACTGTTAATTCCTTATCCTAGACGTTAACAACTATTCAAACTTAATCTTCATAGTCTTCATTAATTTAAAACTGAACAGAATTTCTTATATACGAACGAATAACTATTGATTTAGTCCAACCTCTTACATTGCAAATGAATTGGCGCCTGGTAATAACTTATTTAGTTACTCCTCAAAGAAGTTATTCGAGAAATTTATTAGAGAGTACTCAGTATTTTTGTTTATACGTTTAAATTATGTTATTCGGTTAGGGTTCTCAAACCTTGCTAGGTCTAATAAAATTTTTGAATGCTTTGATGAGATAGCATTGATTGCGTCTCTGATCAGCGTATGAATGAAGAAAATATAAATAGTGCCTTGAAATTGAGCAAAGTATCAATTCAGCAGTTAAAAGAGTAGTAACACGAATCCTACTTGTCTTTCATGCGAAAAATGCCAAAATTTACATTAAGCAGGATATCGTATATATTTTTCCGATCATTTATATGCATCAAAATTAATTCTCGACTAACTAACTAAACGCTCTGTTTCTGGAACAGAACTAAGTCCATTAAGATGACCTAAAAATGTTGAAATCCTAAGTTCTGATGAATTGCCTCAATATGATGTAGTATATAAATAATTTTATGAAAAAAAAAATTTGGATTCATCCATACTAAAGTTTTGTCTCGATATCGCGTAAATGAATTCGAGAGTTAATCCATCGACCACATATGGTCCGCACATGTTTTCTGAACAATTATTTTATTATGTTCCACTTCAAACGCCTGCTAATATGTTTGGCGCTAAAATGTGAGACATCACATCACAGTTGACATAAGAAATAATTACTCAGGAAAGCATTCACTACTCAAACTCATGAAATTTGATTAGAAATTGCCGTAAAATATAAATTTTCTATTAACCTATTGAAAAAACCTATTCAAGCTGAAACTAAACTAAATATAAAACACAAACTTTTGGAATGATATTACATACGAGTTATTCATCCGAGAAAAATTCATCAACAACCATCCCTGGGATGACAATAAAAAATTATACGTTTAAATTATTTAATTTGAGGAAATTATTTCAATGGCTGAACCATTTAATTTTATACATCGGCAACGTTACCATGCACGGTAGCCCTGGTGACTATATATGTTTAACCATGCACGGTAGCCCTGGTGACTATACATGTTTAACCATGCACGGTAGCACTGGTGACTATACATGTTTAACCATGCACGGTAGCCCTGGTGACTATACATGTTTAACCATGCACGGTAGCCCTGGTGACTATACGTATATGTTTACAGCCGATACAGAACTAACAGCCGTTATCCTCGATGAAAGTTTTATAGGGAAATAAAAGATAATTTTAAAAATCACATATATACTTTGTTTCGTCTTTTTTGGAATACATTCAGATGAGATTAGAAAGATATTTGATAGGCTATATATGATGCACACCTTGCGAGTCATGATGAAACTTCACTTGTGTTGGTAGGTGATAAAGCTTACCCATTGCTTCCTAACTTGATGAGACCAAACCCCCGCCAAAACTTGGATGAAAGCAAGAAAATATCCATCTACAAACTATCAAGAGATCGGCGTTGTGTAGAATGCGCCTTTGAAATTATGACTTTAAAATTCAGAATTTTAACGAAGTTCGTCGAGACCAGCGTGGATAATGCTGTGGAAAAAAAGCAATTACAGTTTTGCACAACATGATTCTTGTTAGGGAGAAAATTTATATAGCCACGACATTTACATCACTGAAAATAAATGCATCGAATGAACAACATGAAACTATTATTGCTCCTGTTCATAGAAACAGCTCTAGAATTGCAACAGATGTTCGGAAAAAATTTCCAAATTATTTCATATCAGATGCTGGAAAAGATGCTTGGCAGTATCATATGCTCTAAATAAACAAAAAGAATATTTTAGTACTTTGGGTGCTAAGTTCGTTCACTTCTATTCTCTTTAATAAAAGAATTAAAGAAGAATGTATTATTACTGTTCTTAGCTGAAATATTGAGCGCATCAGCTATCATAGACCAGTGGTTGCTAATGTATGTCCCATCACTGTGCTGTGGGTGAGAGGCATCCCAGATTGCGGGTACCGCCTCAACTGACAAGAGCAATGCTTCGACATCCTCCCATCACGGCTGCTTGAAGGACACTGCCGCGCGTTGCAGCGCCGATACCGCCGAAGTATTTATCTACTGTAAAGCAGTGCTGCCAGCGATTATTTCTTGAAAAACCTAGATTATACCTCAGAAAAAACATAGAATTGAATGAAAAAACCTAGATTTACGCAAACATGTAATTCATAGTAATAATTCCTTGTTGTTCACATAGGAATGAGTCAGACGCGGTCACCATTCCCTGTCAGACGCGGTCGAGAAAGCACGTGTCCGCTCTCTCTGGAACTGTTGCGTGAGCTGAGATAATCGTGTGTGACGGTTATTTTTCTTTGTCGGCCAGTTGTAAATGTGTACAGCTTGGGCCCAAGTGTTTTTCAGTGTTTCGGCGGGATATCAGGGTTAGATCTCGAATTTATTTGCATGATTTCGAGGTAAAAATTCAATATAAATAATTGCCAATTAGGTGTTTCATAAAGTATTTAAGTACTACATCACATTAATGGGAAATTCTTCTGTACTATGGATTTTAGAAGTCATCTGGATGAACATATTTCTGTTCCAAAAGAACAGAGCGTTCAGTGAGTTAGTCGAGAATTTATTTTGATGCAAATTAATAATCGGGAACATATATACTGTTTTCTGGCTTTATGAAAATGTTGGCAGTTTTTGAATGGAAGTGGAGTAGGATTCGATTTGCATGTTTAATAGAAGTTTTCCTAAACTTCGCAGCTCAATATGATCAGACATAGGCAGCAGCGAGAAGCAATCAAATGCACTCTCTTAGCCACCGTTCAAAAATAATTACCGCTGGAACAAAGTGCAAGCCCACTCTCACGGTGAAGTGTATGTTGCAGATATATCAAGAAGTACTGAGCAGTTTATTGTACAATCCTCTATCACTTTTTTTGATGAGTAACTAAGTAAGTTATCACGTGGCAAAATGCACCTGCAAGCACGAGGTTGCACTTGACCGATTCGTTCGTACAAAGTGGATTGTGAAAGAAATTATAATGAGGCTATATTCCCAATGAAGGGAGTAAAATGTATGGCTGAAATGGGCACAGAAGTGGGATATTTTCTCAAATCGTAGCTGAATTGATTTGTTGCATCCCAGGTATGGGGAAATTGAGATCATATATTTGCATACATTTGAAAATATTCGCGTATAGTAGCTAAAATTTATAATAACTTCTAATGAATATTTACTGAATGATTCTCTTAAGTAGATATTTACTAGCAGGATTCATGCCGAATTTCACATCATCAAATTCTACGTCCACAGGAATATTTTTTCTTTATTAAACCTCTTCAGGCTCAAATTTATCACCGTTGAGAATCTGACTTAAAAGAGTGCCGATTAATGGGAATGATGGTGGTGGTGACGTACGAATATTGTTATACGAATATTAGAGGCATCTGTTGAAAGCACATTAGACATTCCTAAATATTTGCTCATAGAAACCTTCTTTATTCGTCAAGTAAAGCCTAAATTAAATAGAAAATTAAGTTCAATATGCTGATTATTTGCTGATTAGCAATGAACTAACAGGTCGTCTGCCATCTCAAAGGCTGGCTTGCCAACAGCGCTTCGCCCATCGAAATCACTTATTATGTTACCCACCGGAACACATTATAATGTGTAACACATAATAATGAACACATAAACACATTACATTCACCGGAACACATTATTATGTTTTCAGTAATTGCAGGCAGAAATTCAATTAGTCGTACCATAGGGCTGGAAAGTCCCTGAAAAAAGTAAAAGAAGCAGCGTCGATGTTGATGTATTGTCGGCTGATCGTATGATCGAATTGCAGGTTGCGAACGTTCCAGGTCTCTTTTACTGGCGTCTTCGTGGTGACCTCATTGAAAAATACAAGTGTACCAATGGTTAATACAAGGTCCCAGAAGGATAAGTAGAATTTGAAGCAAGAACCAACACTAAGGGGCCACGGCTATAAACTAAAAAAAAACTGCGTTGCAACTCATCCACGCGACAACATTTCTTCTCGCATCGAGTCACCGACATGTGGAACAGCCTCCCTGATTACATCGTTGACGCTCCGAGTATGAACCCGTTCAAGAACAGACTAGATAAAGCTATGGAGAAATATATGTTCTGTCTTGAAATGCCTAGCACCATATCGTACCGAGTGGAAGTCTAGTAGCTACTTCAAACTATCGTCAGTTTGGAAAAGATCCGGTCTAAGGACCTGTTGTTAAATCTCCCATTGACAATTGTCCCGAAAAGTGCAAGAGTCGGGGACAGGTCACATCAGGCCTATTCTTCACCGCCGACATCACTATGATATGATATGATATGATATGATATGATATGACATGATATGAAATGATATGATGTGATATGATATGATATGATATGATATGATATGATATGATATGATATGATATAATATGATATGATGTGATATGATATGATATGATATGATATGATATGATATGATATGATATGATATGATATGATATGATATGATATGATATGATATGATATGATATGATATGGTATGATTTTTGTCCGAAATATCAGGAGTGGAGTGCGTGATCTATGGTCATATGGAGACGAGAGCAAGCTCTGTTGACAAAGTGTTCCACATAAATACTTTTCTGCATTTTTACAGGATTTTGGATAAATTGGACTGTAGGATTTGAATAAGAGGTTTCCAAAGTACATTTCGCTATAGTATTGCGACGGTTCGAATACACTGACACATTATTAATTATCGAGCAAAGTGAAGGTTTTGCAACGCTTATGTTATAACTGATGAATCTAAATTTGTTAGAGTAATACAGACATGTAAAAAAATTATGATATTTCATTTCCTTGATAATTTGAATCTGTATTGGCAACACGAACTGTTGTTAAATATTCATCAACAACTCCTTCAAATTTCCACAATTTGTCTTTCGAATCTTTAACATTCATATTCATCACTAGTTATTGGTCTCAAGTCATGACTTACAAATGTAAGCTTTAAAAAAATTCATCAAATAATTAAGGTGTATCCGGACTGCGTTTCTAATTAAGTTAGCCCTACATTTTTTGTTTGGGACCCAGAACGAAACATTTGAACTGAAACTAAAAATTTGCACGTCAGTTTCACATGACACCAATAAGACTGGAAGAGTAATTCGATGGTTCCGTTAATTAGTAATGGTAGTTGTAATGTATATTAATGATTAGCTTTGGTCTACTAATAATTTGCAATTCTGTTCATTAAATAATATCAGCAAACAATCGATCCTATTAATCGTTTCAAACAATGAAAAATTCGCGAAAATCGTTATTTAATCGAGAGAAAAACAGACATAATAATTCGCTAGGCATTCATTGGTCATGGGGTAAAGTATACGATAAATAAGTATAACGACGATAAAATTTACATGAGAATACCGTATGTTTCCATAGGATTTATTTCGTTTTCCAGCTCATGCTTGTGTTTTTGTGTCTCATTATGAGCGGCAAATAAATATTTCAGAGCTGCACGGTGAGAAGGGGGCCTTCCCAGGGAGAATACACCATCTTCAGACACCATATTCATCATTAGCAACTTATTTGCTCACTAAAGTAAGAGAAGTTGAAGCGGTGGGTGTTAGGAGCCACGCCGGCCTAATAGCTCCCCGCATAATACTGTAATAAGGGTCGCATGATAGCACATCTAAAGCTTTAATTATATTCTATTACGGTGTAGGCTGAAGTAAGCCAACAAAAACCCAGTGCTTGATGGAATGATGGACAACCCTGCCCCTAGTGCTTGATGGAATGATGGACAACCCTGCCTCCAGTGCTTGATGGAATGATGGACAACCCTGCCCCNATAAGGCAGATAACCGTATATATGCTTCCGAATATTTATTTGTAGTAAATTAGATTCTCGACTGACTAAACGCTCCGTTCTTTTGGAACAGAAATAAGTCCCTAGATGACCTAGTAATTTTGAAATCCTTAGTACTGGAGAATTTCCGTCAAGATGATGTAGTATTTATATAATTTAATGAAAATCATTATTTAGAATTTATTTACATTGAATTTCTACCTCGAACTCCAGTAATTAAAGATCTTATCCATCGACCACATATGACGCTCACATGTTTCTTGAACAATCACTATGCTATTTATTTGAATTAATTTCTACTATACTTAACCCTATTATTTGTGAGCAGTAACGAATGAGCTATATAGGCACTTCAAATGCCTGCAAATATCTCTGGAACTATGAAGTGAGCTATCCCAACACAGTTAACATAAGGAATATTTCACTCATGAATTCATCCTCAACTCCGGCTCATGAATTTTGATTATGGTTACCATAAAATATAATTTTTTTTTGATTCATCAGAAAGAACTTATTTAGACCGATAACTAAACTAAATATATAACACGAACCCTCAGATCGATAAGATATGCGCGTAAATCATTCAAGAAAAAATCCTTGCCTGGGGTGATAATGAAAAATTATAAGATTAAATGATATAATTTGAGACACATGTTAGTCATAAGTCGATCACATTACGGTTATTAGATGAAGATTCCTCGAATATCTCGGCCATCTTAAACTATACAACGGCACCAATTACGATCCTCGTGGAGACATCAATGGCTCATACGCGGCCGAAATGCAACTTCTTGCCTTCTCTAGTAATGCGTTCAAAAATATAAGCTACAACTCAAGAGGTACTTTGACTTCGCATTGAAGTCGAAATAAAATAAGTCCAAATATACTGAATCTCGTTCACGGACATTAGTTCGAAGGAGGGGGGTAACTAAACAAGCTATCAGCTGCTACATGGCGCGGCTGCAATGAATGCATTTCGTTGGGGTGCGACTAGATCGATTCGACCAGAAAATATCCCGTATTTGGGTCATATTTTTTAGAGAGTTCAAATGAATATATAAAAATTATTCAACTGAATAAATATTGATGAGAAGTAATTCTTTCGGATTTCAGATCATCAAGACAATGTAAACGCAAATTCTTCAGTACAAAGTTTCAGAGTTGACCTTTTGGGCTACCGCGGCAACACGGCAAATAAGGCTGAAATTATCGATCCAGCGCGGCGTTATGTACATAACGCCGCGCTGGATCGATAATTTCAGCCTTATTTGCCGTGTTGCCGCGGTAGCCCAAAAGGTCAACTCTGAAACTTTGTACTGAAGAATTTGCGTTTACATTGTCTTGATGATCTGAAATCCGAAAGAAACACTGCTCATCAATATTCATTCAGTTGAATAATTTTTATATATTCATTTGAACTCGCTAAAAAATATGACCCAAATACGGGATATTTCCTGGTCGAATCGATCTAGTCGCACCCCAACGAAATGCATTCATTGCAGCCGCGCCATGTACCAGCTGAAAGCTTGTTTAGTTACCCCCCTCCTTCGAACTAATGTCCGTGAACGAGATTCAGTATATTTGGACTTATTTTATTTCGACTTCAATGCGAAGTCAAAGTACCTCTTGAGTTGTAGCTTATATTTTTGAACGCATTACTAGAGAAGGCAAGAAGTTGCATTTCGGCCGCGTATGAGCCATTGATGTCTCCACGAGGATCGTAATTGGTGCCGTTGTATAGTTTAAGATGGCCGAGATATTCGAGGAATCTTCATCTAATAACCGTAATGTGATCGACTTATGACTAACATGTGTCTCAAATTATATCATTTAATCTTATAATTTTTCATTATCACCCCAGGCAAGGATTTTTTCTTGAATGATTTACGCGCATATCTTATCGATCTGAGGGTTCGTGTTATATATTTAGTTTAGTTATCGGTCTAAATAAGTTCTTTCTGATGAATCAAAAAAAAATTATATTTTATGGTAACCATAATCAAAATTCATGAGGCGGAGTTGTGGATGCATTCATGAGTGAAATATTCCTTATGTTAACTGTGTTGGGATTGCTCACTTCATAGTTCCAGAGATATTTGCAGGCATTTGAAGTGCCTATAGCTCATTGATTACTGCTCTCAAATAATAGGGTTAAGTATAGTAGAAATTAATTCAAATAAATAGCATAGTGATTGTTCAAGAAACATGTGAGCGTCATATGTGGTCGATGGATAAGATCTTTAATTACTGGAGTTCGAGGTAGAAATTCAATGTAAATAAATTCTAAATAATGATTTTCATTAAATTATATAAATACTACATCATCTTGACGGAAATTCTCCAGTACTAAGGATTTCAAAATTACTAGGTCATCTTAAGGGACTTATTTCTGTTCCAAAAGAACGGAGCGTTTAGTCAGTCGAGAATCTAATTTACTACAAATAAATATTCGGAAGCATATATACGGTTATCTGCCTTATTGGAAATTTGGGCAGTTTTTGCATGGAAGTGAAGTAGGATTCGAGTCAGAACTATTTTTCCCGCTTAATGCATATTTTAATCACACTCACAACACTGCAGACGTCTTCGTCTTAGATCCGCTGCTTTGAGATGCCATCAGTTACATACTCTTACCAGCCTCTAAAGGCTTACGAAGTTTCTCAATAGTTGAGGTGATCCAAACTAATAACCAAAATTGCTGAAGACTTGACAATGAATTCGTTCCATCACTTTATTCGAGGAGTAACTATGCCAGTAAGTCATCACATGGCACGAATGTTCCTGCAATGTAAGAAGTTGGACTCGATCGATTCGTTCGTACAAAGTGGATAGTGAAAGAAATTAAAAGGAGACAATATTTACAATGATGTGAACGAAATGTATGGGTAAAATGGGCACAGTAGTGGGGTGCATTTTTAAATCGTAGCTGAATTGATTTGTTGAACTCTAGATATTGGGAAATTAATATAAAATATTTGTACACACTTGGAAAAAGTCCAGTATAGTAGTTATAATTTTAAAAAAATGCTAATGGATATTTAACGAATGCGTCTCTTAAAGAGTATCAAGACAGCATTTCTAATCAAGTTAGCCCTGAAACAAATTCTTCTTTTACCGCAAAGGACGAAACATTTGAACCGAGACTAAAAATTTACTGGTCAATTTGTGACAAACTCCAGTAACTCTTAGTCTCTAATAGTTAGTAATAGTAGTAGTAATGTTTATTAGTAATCAGCACGGTTTATTATTAATTCGCTATTCTGTTCAATGAATTATAGCAGAGAGCATTCAATCCTATTGCCATGTTAGCCTATGAAGAATTCTTGAGCATCGTTATTTAATGGAGAAAAAAAACAGACATTGTACTTCGCTTGGCATTCAGTGGTCATGAGGTAAAGATTACGATGAACAAGTATAACAACGATAAAATTTATATGAGAATTCCGTTTCTTTCCATAGGATTTGCTTCGTTTTCGGTCTCATGCTTGTCTTGCTGCTGCTCATCATGAGCGGCAAATACATGCATCAGAGCTATACGGCGGGATGAGGGCCTTTTCAGGGACAATGCAGCTTCGTCAGACATAGATAACATTTTCTCATATACTATTAATGCCAACGTTGGTGTGACTTGGTCAAAGTCCCGTCTGCAACTACTGAAAACATAATAACAAATTCCGGAGAGTGTATCTTTTTGGTGGGTAACATGACAAGTCATACCGATGGACAGAGCGCCGTTGGCAAGCCAGTCTCTGAGGAGGCAGACGACCTGTTAGTTCATTGCTAATCGGCAGCAATGCATATTGAGCCGATTCAAGTTCAGTAATTCAAGGGATTTGATCACATCCAGTCAGAATTGGAAAAGAAGTAATTATAATATATGATTGCGTGAAATCTGTTGTTTGGCTAGCTGTCGATCTGCTTGAGTTTCAGGTCTTTCATCACGTCGGCGTAGCGACATCAATCAAGAATACATATTAAGTGGCACCCGACACTCCGGGCCATAACTTTAACTGAAAGAACTGCTTTGCAACTCAACCACGCGACAACACTTTTGCCCGCTTCGAATCACCGACATGTGGAATATCGTTGACGCTCGCAGCATTAACGCGTTCAAGAACAGACTAGATAAAGCAATGGAGAAATATATGTTCACACTTGATATGCCTAGCACCATATCGAACACGGTGGAAGTCTAGTAGCTATTTCAAACTATCGTCAGTTTTTAAAAGGTCCGGTCAAAGAACCTCATTTCAGATCTGTGAATAAGTCGTGAAACGTGCAAGCATCAGCGACAGGCCACATCAGGCCTATTTTTCTGCGCCAAAATCACTATATATATGATATGATATGATATTATATAGAGATTTAATTTGTATTAAATTAGGTATTGGCAACACAAGTTGTTGATAAATAAATAACAGCAACGCCTTCAAATTTCAAGAATTGTCTCTTCCATCTTTAAAATTCATTTTTATCACCAGTTGTTGGTCTTAAATCATGGCCTACAAATGAAACTATGAAAGCTTTAAAAAATTCTCCAAGCCATTAAAGTGTACAAACCAAGTTTCTAATTAAGTTGGCCCTAAAAAATTCTCTTTTTTGTTTCCTGCGCACAGAACGAAAAACTTGATCAAAAACTAAAAGTTAACTCGTCAATTTTAAGAGGATACCGGTAATTCGATGGTTCTGGTAATTATTAAAAGTATTAGTAATGTTTATTAATAATTAACCCTGTTCTATTATTATGTCGCTATTCTGTTCAATGAATAATAGCAACAAGCAAGCAATCCTATTCGTTGTGATGGCCTATGAACAATTTTTAACCATCGTTATTTGATAGAGAAAAAATACCGACATGGTAATTCGCTGGACGCTAGGCATTTAGTGGTCATGGGGTAAAATATACGATGAACAAGTATAACAACGGTAAAATTTATATGAGAATTCCGTATGATGTTCCCCTAGGATTTATTTATTCCTATAATAGTCATTTTAGGTATTTTATATCCGGGCAAATGAATGAAGCCATCAGATTCAATTTGGTGCCTGGCAATAATTAGATGGAAATATACAATCTAAAATATGCATTGTTTCTTTTATCCTCGAAATAGTCAGTGTGAATAGTTAATATCATCAGGCACAAATTTCATACGCACCAAATGAATTTCTTATTTCATTTGCATTAAATTTTTTAACAGGATTTATTAAATCTGTTAGGTATTTATTTATTTCTTTATAATTAATAATTTAACATATTTAAATTATTTAACAGGAGTTGGTCCCGGTTATAGGTAATTCTTGATGTTTGTAAAGCCATTAATCAACTTTAATCATCCCTCTTGTTACGAATATTCTATCACTCAAGTATGTTTAATTCCATACGAAACAATTCAAAATGTCAATCAATATGAACGCTCTACTTAACCTTATCATCTCCTTTACTACCATCGTAAATAATTTTTGTCTATACCCTAACGCATTACCGACAGACGCAATAGACTAAGGGCGCCTGAACCTGAACTTTAAGTCCCTCTTATTACAAAATAAGGCGGGAACTTTCGATCCGGCGCGGCGTTATGTGTTGCCGCGGTAGCCCAAAAGAACAACTCTGAAACTTTGTACTGAAGAATTTGCGTTTACGTTGCCTTGATGATCTGAAATGCGGGAAAAATCCTGCTCTTCAATATCTACTTCAGTGAAACATTTATATATATCCATTTAAACTCGCTGAAAATTATGACCCAAATACGGGATTTTTTATCTTGTGTGTACAAATATTTGATGCTAGGTTCTCTTATCTGATTCGTTCTAAATCAATCCGGTGACGACTTCAAAACACATCGCACTACTGCGACCATTTCGCATTCAACAGCAGTTGAGACATTGCCTTCGTATAACTTCTGTCAATTTTCACTCGGTATATGAATTATGGATTAGCAGGAAACGAATCGGTCTAGTCCCACCTCAACGGAATGCATTCATTGAAGCAGCGCCCGTTCCACGTAATAGCTAGTGCAGTTATACCTCGAAAAATGTTGGTAAACGAGATTTATTATGACACTTTCAGCACCTTCGGACTTATATTTATCCATTTGAATCCTTGCTGTAGTTAATTTTTCTCCCATTAAGTTATGGGTTTACAATTTTGAACGTAGCATAAGAGAAGGCAAGAAACTGCATCTCTGCTGCGTACGAGGCCATAATGTCTCTACGTACCAGAATTGTTATTGGTGCCATTGAATAGTCGAAGACGGCCTAGATATTCGGGGAGTCTTCGTCTAATAACCCTAATGTGATCGACTTTTGACTATAGCGAAGAATCTAACCCAAAGTTCCACGTTACTTTCATATAGGAGAACTACCAAAATCATGAAATTGTCTTATTTTAAATCTGATTATCCTTTTCTGTTGATGCCTTCCTCGTATCACTGATGTGTCGGTTGCTTCATTGCAAATATCATGAAATGTGATCAATAATAATATATCTGCAATATCATGTGCGACATTTTCAAAAATCGTTGACTCGAATGCCAAACCCAATATGTCAATCAGGATGCAACCTAAAATTGGTACCTTGCAACCTGGTGGAACCTTGCAACCTGGTGGAACCTTGCACCCCGGCCATTTCACCACCCCCGCTGTTCCAGGGCACCTGTAAGCCGGCTTCTTTCTACTTTTCCTTCCTTCATTTTCATTGTTTGATAAATGCTAAGAAAGTTGCGCGAGTTTTGATTTGCATCCCGTGACGAGGCCCGGTTGCGTTAGTGCGTAATTTCCAATTATCATCCTACCCATGGTCATTGTTGATTTTTTCTTGGAAGCAGTTGTGGGCCCAGTTCCGCTAATCCGCTAACCGCTAATTAGCGAAGCTAACTTTTTCCTTATCGGATTAGCTGTTCAGCTAACTTTGAAAACCTTTAGCGGACCAATTAGCTTCCGCTAAATTTAGTTCCGCTAACTGGCAGTCCGCTAAAAATATTTAAAAATCTCTGATTTAATGCTAAGTATCGTAAGCCGTGTGCCACGCCCACACTGACGGCTGACTACGTCATCATATGTTCGTCAGTTAAGTACAACACAGCCATCCCATCCAGTGCTGCAGTTGAGCGCCTGTTTTCCATAGGCAAGGACATCTTGAGTGCCAAGAGAGCCACCCTGACAGATGCCAACTTTGAGAGGCTGATGTTCATGAAGGGCAACAATCATCACCTCGAGGAGATGAAGGCGAAGGGCAAGCCAGAGTAAAAGGAGTGTGTAACCCTGATGTAACCTTAATATTTCTTATTCGTTTAATAAACTGTATGTTGAATGTCAACTACTGCCTAATTTCATTTATTCATTTAATTATTTATGTTACGTAAATCTTGATCATCATCTGATCTTGGCATGCTACATCTTTTTGGAAAGCTCCTTTTCAAGGCTGAAAATTCAGCTCTATAGGCCTGTTTTTCAGAGTTTCCCCCCCAAAAAAAAAAATTAAACCAAATCTAAATTTATATGTTAAAAGTTAGCGGTTAGCGGTTAGCGGCATATTCCGCTACATTTTTTGGTGATATATCGTTTAGCGTTATCGAAGCTAACTTTTCAGTTAACGGATTAGCGGTTATCGAAGCTAACTTATAGGTTAGCTGTGCCCACCACTGCTTGGATGATTAACTCTTATGAACAACTGTTCAAGGGTTCGTGATATATATTTAGCTTAGTATACGTTCAAATGAGTTTTTTATGATAAAATCATAGAAAATTAAAATATTACGGCAGTACGTAATCAAAATTTACGAGTTTGAGTACTGAATATTTCTTTGAGCAATTATTTGATACGTTAACTGTGTAAGGATAGCTCACTGTATAGCGCAAAACATGTTTGCAGGCATTTGCAGTGCCTATAGCTCATTGATTACTGCTCTCAAATAATAGTGATAAATAATGTTGAAATTAATTCAAATAAACAGCATTGTTTATTGTTAAGGTAACATGTGCGGGTCATATGTGGTCGATGGCTTAGTTCTCGAATTTATTTGCACGATTTTGAGGTATAAATTCAATATAAATAAATTCAAAATTAAGATTTTCATAAATTATTTAGGTACTACATCATATTGGGGGAAATTCTTCAGTACTGTCGATTTCGAAGGTCATTTTGATGGACTTATTTCTGTTCCAAAAGAACGGAGCGTTCAGTTAGTTAGTCGAGAATTTATTTTGACGCAAATATATAATCTGGAACATATATACGGTTTTCTGGCTTTTTGAAAATTTTGGCAGTTTTCGCATGACTGTGAAGTAGGATTCGGTTTGCAAATCTGTCGTCTGCTGAATCAATATTATCCACCATTCCACAGTCCTATCATTATCTTCACATATGGGCAGCTGCGAGATGCAATCAGTTGCAGTCTCTCAGCCACCGTTCAAAAATAGTAATTAATCGAAGTCTAGCAGATCACACACGATAATAGGAGTAGGTATTTTGAATTGATATCAAGAAGTACTGAGCAGTCTATTAAGCAATCCTCCCATCACTTATCTCGAGGACTAACTAAGTAAATTATCACTTGGCATGAATCTTCGGTACTATGGATTTCAAAATTATAAGGTCATCTTATGGGACTTTATTCTGTTCCCAAAGAACTGAGCGTTTAGTTAGTTCTTCGAGAATTTAATTAGATGCAAATAAATATTCGGAAACCTAGATACGGCTGACTGTTTTTTTTTGTTGCGAATTTGGGCAGTTTTCGCATGAAAGTGAATTAGGATTCGTTTTAGAGATGTTTCTCCAACACATTGGATATGTTATATAATTCAACACCACTACCTCAGTCGTCTTCATGAACCCGCTGCTTCGAGATGCAATCAATTGCTAACTCTCAGTAAACGGTCAAAAATAACTACCGTTACGAATCACTGTAGGGAGATAAACTATTGAGGTGATTGAGATTCATAGCCAAATATACTGCACACTTCATGATAAATTCACACCATAATTTTTTCGAGTTGTAACTAAGTAAGTTATCACTTGGCATGATTGCATATGCAATGTAACAAGTTGGACTAGACCGATTCCTTCCTACCAAGTGGATAGTGAAAGCAATTAAAAGAAGGCAATATTCGCACTGACGTGGGCGAAATGTGTGGGTGAAATGGACACAGTAGTGCGATACTTTTTCATATCGTAGCCGAATTTATCTGTTGCGCATCAGATGTGGGGAAATTGACACAAAATATTTATACACACTTGGAAAAAATCCAGTAAAATAGTTATAAGTTTCAAAAACTTCGATTGGAGACTTGATGAATGATACTCTTAAGTAAATACTGATTAACAGGATTCATGCCAGATTTCACATCATCAAGGTCTACGTCCACAGGAATATTTTTTCTTTATTAAACCTCTTCACGCTCATATTTATCACCGTTCAGAATCTTAAAAGCGTGCCGATGAATGGGGATGATGGTGGTGGTGACTTACGAATATTGTTATAAGAATATTAGAGGCATTTGTTGAAAGCACATTAGACCTAAACATTTGCTCATTGAAAACTTGTTTATTCGTCAAGTAAAGCCTAAATTAAATAATAAATTAAGCTCAATATGCGGATTGCTGATTAATTAGCAATGAACTAACAGGTCGTCTGCCATCGCTAAGATTGGCTTGCCAACGGCGCTTCGCCCATCGAAATGACTTGTTATGTTACCCACCGAAAAGATGTATTCACCGGTACTCATTATTATGTTTTCAGTAATTGCAGACATAAATTCAATTAGTCGCTCTACATAGCTGTGAAGTTCATGTAAAGGTAAAAAAAGCAGCAACAAAGATGATGTATTGTCGTCTAATGATGTGGTTGAATTGTAGTTTGCGAACGTTCTGGTCTCTTTCATTGGCGTCTTCGTGGTGACCTCATTGCAATATGCGAGTGTACCTGCGGTTAATTCAAGGTCCCAGAAGAATAAGTAGAATTTGAAGCAAAACCAACACCAGGGGCCATGGCTATAAACTAAAAAACTGCGCTCCAACTCATTCACGCGACAACATTTCTTCTCGCTTCGTACGGCCACCGACATGAGGAACAGCCTCCCTGATTGCATCGTTGACGCTCCGAGTATAAACGCGTTCAAGAACAGACTTAATAAAGCCATAAAGAAATATATGTTCAGGCTTGAAATGCCTAGCACCATATCGTACCGAGTGGAAGTCTATAGTAGCTACTTCAAACTATCGTCAGTTTGGAAAAGATCCGGTCAAAGGACATGCTGTTAGATCTCCTGTGGACAAGTCCCGAAAAGAACAAGAATCAGGCCAATTCCTCAGCGCCGACATCACTATGATATGATATCATATGGTATATGATATGATATGATATGATATGATATGATATGATATGATATTATATGATATGATATGATATGATATGATGATATGATATGATATGATATGATATGATATGATATGATATGATATGATGTGATATGATATGATATGATATGATATGATATGATATGATTACGATATGATATGATATATTTAATTTATAGTAAATTATGTATTGGCAACATGAGTTGTTGATAAATATTCATTAACAACTCCTTCAAATTTCAACAATTTGTCTGTCACTTCTGTATCATTAATATATATCGCTAGTTATATGTTTTAAGTAATGTTAGGTTTTAAAGTTTCAATCAGTTTCAGCCTGCCGCTCACTACGTTTCTGTCTGTCTTTTACTAAAACAATTCAACTTACCATGGCCGTTAAAATCCTCTGACACTGGAGTCAAATACAATTGAACCGGTAAAACTAAATTGCCCACATATTAAATTGGTCATCAATCAGCTAGAGAATCAGTGTGGCGTGAACTTACTCTAAAAGGCAAATATAGCCTTCTCATAGGGGTCATTTACAGATCACCTAACAGCTCCTCTGATAACAATAAAGTACTAAACAGCCTTTTACCGAGCATGTCATTCAGCAGGTCGCATACGTTGATCGTTGGTGACTTTAACCATCCAGAAATAGACTGGGCAGATGAATCTTCTCCAAGAGATGAGAATCACCCAGCATCCCTATTCCATCAAGGACTGGGGGCAGGGTTGTCCATCATTCCATCAAGCATTGGGGGCAGGGTTGTCCATCATTCCATCAAGCATTGGGGGCAGGGTTTCGGTAAGCAACCGTCTTTACCTGAAAATTATATCAGAACTGAGATAATTTACGTAATGAGTGCAATTCAAGCATCCTAGAATTTCAGGGTTGCGAGACGTTGCCGATGTATACAATTATAGGGTTCACCGATCAATATAATTGTCTCGAATAATATCATTCACTCTTATAATGTTTCGTTATCGTCCCAGGCATGGTCGTTGTTGATTTTTTCTTGGATGATTATTATCATTATTATCTTGGAACTCGCATTTATTATCATTCTAATCTAAGGGTTCGTGTTACAGATTTGGTTTAGCTTGCGCTCAAATAAGTTTTCTGTACGTGTTCATAGAAAATTTAGATTTTACGGCAATTTGTGATCGAAATTCATGAATTTGAGTAGTGGATGTTTTTTTGAGTAATTATTCCTTATGTTAACTGCGATGGAATAGCTCACTTTATAGCATCAAACATATTTGCAGGCATTTGAAGTGCCTATAGCTCATTGATTACTGCTCTAAAATAATAGGTATGACTGTTGTGTAAATTAATTCAAATAAATAGAATAGTGTTTGTTAAGGAAACATGTGGGTGTCATGTGTGGTCGATATTAGAATTCAGTAGCAGGATTTCGAGTTAGATCTTAACCATAATAAAAAGTTATGTTTTTAAGAATTATATGTATAATACATCATAGTGAGGGAAATTCTCCGGTACTATGGATTTCAAAAATTGTAAGGTCATCTTATGGGACTTAATTCTGTTCCCAAAGAACTGAGCGTTTAGTTAGTTCTTTGAGAATTTAATTTACTGCAAATAAACAATCGGAAATAAATATACGGCTTGCTGTTTTTTTGCGAATTTGGGCAGTTTTTGTATGAAAGTGAATTAGGACTCGTGTTAGAGATCTTTCTCCAACAAATTGGATATGTTATCAAATTCGACACCGCTAAGTAATCGTCTTCATGAATACACTGCTTCGAGATGCAATCAATTGCTATCTCTTAGTCAGCGTTCAAAAATAGTTAACGTAGAAGTCTTCCGGTGCGAAGTGAACAATTGAAGCGATTGATATTCATAACCAAAAATACTACACACTTCATGATAAATTACCACCATGATTTGTTTTTCGAGGAGTAACTAAGTAAGTTATCACTTGGCAAGATTGCACATGCAATGTAACAAGTTGGACTAGGCCGATTCGTTCCTAACAAGTGGATAGTGAAAGCAAGTAATAGGAGGCAATATTCACTATGATGTGGGCGAAATGTGTGGGTGAAATGGACACAGTAGTGCGATTCTTTTTCAAATCGTAACCGAATTTATCTGTCATAAAATATTTGTACACACTCGGAAAAAATCCAGTATAATCGTAATAATTTTCAAAAACTTTTAATGGATATTTAAGGAATGGTAATCTTAAGTAGATATTGATTAACAGGATTCGTGCCAGATTTCACATCTGTAAGGTCTACGTCCAAAGGAATATTTTTTTTCTTCATTAAACCTATTCAGGCTCAAATTTATCACCGTTGAGACTCTGACTTAAAAGCTTGCCGATGAATGGGAATGATTGTGGTGGTGACGTACGAATATTGTTATAAGAATATTAGAGGCATTTGTTGACAGCACATTAGACATTCCTAAACATTTGCTCATAGAACGCGGTTCAATATGCGGATTGCCGATTAGCAATGAACTAATAGGTCGTCTGCCATCTCATAGACTGGCATGCCAACGGCGCTTCGCCCATCGAAATGACTTATTATGTTACCCACCGAAAAGATATATTCACCGGAACTCATTATTATGTTTTCAGTAATTGCAGACAGAAATTCAATTAGTCGTAACTTGGCTGTGAAGTACCTAAAAGAAGTAAAAGAAGCAGCATTGAAGTTGATGTATTGGCCGCTGATCGTATGATAGAATGGCAGGTTGCGAACGTTCCAGGTCTCTTTTACTGGCGTCTTTGTGGTGACCTCATTGAAATATACAAATGTACCTATGGTTAATACAAGGTTCAAGAAGGTTAAGTAGAATTTGAAGCAAAAACCAACACCACGAGCCACGGCTATAAACTAAAAAAAAACTGCGTTGCATCTCATCCACGCGGCAACATTTCTTCTCGCTTCGAGTCACCGACATGTGGAACAACCTCCCTGATTACATCGTTGACGCTCCGAGTATGAACGCCTTCAAGAAAAGACTAGATAAAGCTATGGAGAAATATATGTTTAGACTTGAAATGCCTAGCACCATATCGAACCCTGTGGAAGTCTAGTATCTCCTGTGAACAGTCCCGAAAAGTACAGGAATCGGCGACAGGCCACATCAGGCCTATTCCTCAGCGCCGACATCACTATCACTATTATATAATATGATTAGATATGATCCGATTAGCCATGATATATGATATGATATGATAATATATGATATATGATATGTTATGATTGTTGTCTTAAATATCTAGAGTGGAGTGGGTGATCTATGATCCTATGGAGACGAGAGCGGAAAATAGTTCCTTAACGCAAGCTCTGTTGACATGGCCTAGCACTCGTTAACACTAGTTAACATAGCCTGCTTCTGCCTTTTTCAGGAATTTGGATAAACCTAATTTTGATGAACCTAAATTTGTCGGAATAATAGACATGTAAAAATTATAATATTTCATTGCGTCGATAATCTGAAGTTGACTATCTGTTTAACCATGCACGGTAGCAATGGTGAATATATATATATGTAGTGTGATGCGGAGGGGGTCGAAAATTAGGAGTGTCTAAAATATTTATTATTTGAGCTACGCATTTGGGACCTCGTCTATCAGGACGCATGGATCAAATGCAGTCGTCCATGCACATGGTATTTTCGGAGTATATTAAGCATTGGAGCATTCGAATGCTGACTGCTCGTATGCTTTCATTGTATAAACCAGCGATACAATCTCTCAAGTTATTCATATTCCTAATATTTTCTTAGTCTTTTTACGTTTCATTATGAAGGCTGTAACAGATAAGTACTCGTAAACGATGACTGATCTATAAAACCGCTGATCCTGAGTTTTAGGGGGAACTTAAATAATCATGTTCAACGTAAGCTAAGCTGAGATAGCTCATTGACTAGCGCCGGACATGTACATATACGTAGGCATTTATGTTATTTTGGCCCATTGACGATTGCTCGAACTAATAAGAATGACGACTATGCAGTTTAATAAGAATAAATATCGTTCTGATTGTATTGCCAAAAGGTGCGTGTCAAATTTGATGCGTGGCAAAGCAGGTGCGGGTCAAGAAATAAATGAATTATCAAGTTCAGGAAATTCCTTCATGTATGTTCATTTGCTATGGCATAAATGTTAAGTAATCTTATGGCTTTTATATCCGGGCAAATGAATGAAGCCATCAGGCGGGAACTATCGATCCAAAGACGGGAACAAAATAAGGCTGAAATTATCGATCCAGCGCGGCGTTATGTACATAACGCCGCGCTGGATCGATAATTTCAGCCTTATTTTGTTCCCGTCTTTGGAGCGATAGTTCCCGCCTGATGGCTTCATTCATTTGCCCGGATATAAAAGCCATAAGATTACTTAACATTTATGCCATAGCAAATGAACATACATGAAGGAATTTCCTGAACTTGATAATTCATTTATTTCTTGACCCGCACCTGCTTTGCCACGCATCAAATTTGACACGCACCTTTTGGCAATACAATCAGAACGATATTTATTCTTATTAAACTGCATAGTCGTCATTCTTATTAGTTCGAGCAATCGTCAATGGGCCAAAATAACATAAATGCCTACGTATATGTACATGTCCGGCGCTAGTCAATGAGCTATCTCAGCTTAGCTTACGTTGAACATGATTATTTAAGTTCCCCCTAATAAAGGGCCTAAAAACTGCCCTTCTTTGGGAAGCTGTCACGAAATCATTTTTCGACGTAGAGGGATGATTCTGGTACCGTTGGATGCGTCAAAAAGTAAGCTTTAAGATGAGCCCAAAAAGCGGGAAACGCCAAAATTGAAAATTTAGGGGTAGACGGTCCCCTTAGTGCATATTTTAATCACACTCTCAACACTGCAGACATTTTCGTCTTAGATATACGCTGTGGCGAGATGCAATCAGTTACATACTCTTTGCCAGCGTTCCAATATCTAATAACTTTCCTAAGGCTTACTAAGTTGATAAAAGGTTGAGGTGATCCACACTAATAACCAAAATTGCTGAAGACTTGACAATGGATTCGTTCCATCACTTTATTCGAGGAGAAACTATGCCAGTAAGTTATCACATGGCACGAATGTTCCTGCAATGTAGGAAGTGGGACTAGATCGCTGTTCGTACAAAGTGGATAGTGAAAGAAATTTAAAGGAGACAATATTTACAATGATGTGAACGAAATGTATGGGTAAAATGGGCACAGTAGTGGGATGCATTTTTAAATCGTAGCTGAATTGATTTGTTAAACTCTAGATATTGGGAAATTAGTATCAAATATTTGTACGCACTTGGAAAAAATCCAGTATAGTAGTTATAATTTTTAAAAAATGCTAATGGATATTTAACGAATGCGTCTTTTAAAGAGTATTAAGACGGCATATCTAATCAAGTTAGCCCTGAAAAGTAATTCTTTTACCGCAAAGGGCGAAACATTTGAACCGAGACTAAAAATTTACCCGTCAATTTGTGACAAAACTAGTTTTGTAACTCTTAGTTTCTAATAGTTAGTAATAGTAGTAGTAATGTTTATTAGTAATCAGCACTGTTCTATTATTAATCCGCTATTCTATTCAATGAATAATAGCAGAGAGCAATCAATCCCAGTGCCATGTTAGCCTATATGAAGAATTCTCGAGCATCGTTATTTAATTGAGAAAAAAACAGACATTGTAATTCGCTTGGCTTTCAGTGGTCACGAGGTAAAGAATACGATGAACAAGTATAACAACGATAAAATTTATATGAGACTTCCGTATCTTTCCATAGGATTTGCTTCGTTTTCGGTCTCATGCTTGCCTTGCTGCTGCTCATCATGAGCGGCAAATACATGCATCAGAGCTATACGGCGGGATGAGGGCGTTTTCAGGGAGAATGCAGCAGCGTCAGACATATACTGTAGATAACCTTTTTTTCATATACTACATATATTTGATCGAGTCAAGACATTGCATGAAGAAAAATAGATGTTAATAAGAATAAGCGGTAAATAAACTGGTGACTTGCCGGCTGCACGGATGATGTAATCGCAGGTTGCGACGGTCTAGGTTGCGTCATCGACGTCTTCGTGGTGAGCTCTCTGAAGCATAGAAGTGAACTTATGGCTTATGCAAGGTCCCGGAAGTATAAGCAGAATTAGAAGCAAGAATCTGCACCGGACGTCACATGGAAAGATATACAACCCTGCCCCCAGTGCTTGATGGACAACCCTGCCCCCAGTGCCGATGTACAACCCTGCCCCCAGTGCTTGATGGACAACCCTGCCCTCAGTGCCGATGGACAACCCTGCCCCCAGTGCTTGATGGACAACCCTGCCCCCAGTGCTTGATGGACATCCCTGCCCCCATTGCTTGATGGACAACCCTGCCGCCAGTGCTTGATGGAATGATCCTGTCCATCGTCGTTGACATATCCACCATTTACCGACTTCTTTACTCTAAAATTCTATCAGAACTGAGGTAATTTACCGTAATTAGTGCATTTCAAGCATCCTAGAATGTCAGGGTTGAGAGACAACGTTGCCGATGTATAAAATTATCGAGTTCACCCATTGAAATAATTGTCTCGAATTAAATCATTCAATCTTATAATTTTTAATTATCATTCCTGACATGGTCGTTGCTGATTTTTCTTGGGTGATTAACTCGTTTGTATTACCGATCCAAGGGCTCGTGTAATTTATTTAATTTAGTCACCGCTGGAATAAGTATTTTCTACAAGTTAATAGAAAATTTAGATTTTCACGGCAATTTCATATTAAAATTCATTAGTTTGAGTAGTGAACTTTTTTTTATTTCTTATTTTTTATGTTAACTGTAATAGAATACCTCACTGCATAGCGACAAACATATTTGCAGGCATTTGAAGTGCCTATAGCTCATCAATTACTGCTCTCAAATAATGAGCCTAATTATTGTGAAAATTAAAAAAATAAATAGTATAGTGATTGCTGAGGTAAAATGTGCGGGTCATGTGTGGTCGATGGATTAGATCTCTAATTCATTCGCACGATTTCGAGGTGGAAATTCACAATAAATATATGTAAAATTAGGTTATTCAAAAAGTTATTTAATTACTACACCATATTGAGGGAAATTCTTCAGTATTAAGGACTTCAAAATTGTTAGGTCATGTAATGGGACTTATTTAAGTTATGGAAGACCGGGAGTTGTTAGTCAAGAATTTAATTTGACGAACATAAATAATCGGAAACATATATACGGTTTACTGCATGCTTGGAAATTTGGGCATTGAAGGAGGATTCGCGTTACAGCCCTTTTTATTGCTAAATGCATATATAACACAATTTAACGGCGCTATTTTAATCTTCATAAACCCGGCTGAGAAATGCAATCGGTTGCAATTCCACAGCCAGCGTTAAAAAATAAAACGAGATTAATGTGCTGGACGACGACTGCTATGGTTATGATGATTAGGATTGATAAGCAAAAATATTGAGCACTACATGATGAATTCCTCTCAAAAATTTTTTCGAGGAGTAACTAAGATAAAATTGGGCACGAGAGCAACTGCAATGTAAGAGGTTGGACTAGATCGATTCGTTCGCAGCAAGTGGATAGTGATAAATTAGGAGGAGGCAAAATTCACAATGATGTGGGCGAAATGTATTAGTGAATATCGACGAATAGAGGGAGTGTTAAAAGAGTGTTTCCTAGAAAACACTTTTATTAGTGAAGTAAAGCCTAAATTAAATAGTAAATTAGGTTCAATATGCTTATCGCCAATTAGCAATGAACTAACAGGTCGTCTGCCATCTCAAAGACTGGCTTACCAACGGCGTTTCGCCATCGATATGACTTGTTATGTTACCCACCAAATAGATGCACTCTCTAGAATTTATCATTATGTCTTCTGCAATTGCAGGCAGGAATTTAAATAAGTCTTACTGTTGTTCGGGAAATGCCTGCATTAACTAAAAAAGTAGTATATTAGTTGATGTTTTGCCGGCTGCTCGTATGATTGGGCTACAGGTTGTTGCGGTTCCAGGGTTCTTATATCGACGTCTTCGTGGCGACCTCATTGAAGTATACAGGTATACTCATGGTTTATACAAGGACCCTGAAGGATTACTAGAAGATGAAACAAGAACCTACACTAGTACCCACGGCTATAAACTAAAAAACTGCATTGCAACTCATCCACGCATCAACATTTCATCTCGCTTCGAGGCACCGACATGCGGAACAGCCTCCCTGATTACATCGTTGAAGCTCCGAGTATGAACGCGTTCAAGAACAGACTAGATAAAGCTATGGAGAAATAAATGTTCAGACTAGAAATGAATAGCACCATATCGAACCCGATGGGAGTCTAGTAGCTATTTCAAACTAACGTCAGTATTGAAAAGATCCGGTCAAAGGACCTATTTTTAGATCTTGTGTGAACAAATCACGAAAAGTACAAGAATCGGCGACAGGCCACATCAGGCCTATTTGTCAGAGCGTCATCACCCATGATGTCATTAGTCTCTCTTACGTCACCTTCTGTGATGTAACTATTTGCGGGTCTCCGCGTATATATAAGCTCATCAAGCCAACCGCCAGTCAGTCTTAGGCAGACAGCCTTCAGCTGCAGCCATGCAGCTAACTCTAGACGCGCTCACATCGTCTTAGACTCCGGCACTCAGACCAACACGCAGGGTCGTAATACTCTATCTCCTGTATCCTGTAACTTCTACCTATTGTATCCTGTAGTGTAAACCTATCTGTAATATCTGCTCTTAGATACACGACTTGTCATTATCCTTCCTCCAGTGCTTGATGGAATGATGGACAACCCTGCCCCTAGTGCTTGATGGAATGATGGACAACCCTGCCTCCAGTGCTTGATGGAATGATGGACAACCCTGCCCCCCGTGCTTGATTGAATGACGGACAACTCTGCCCTCAGTGCTTGATGGAATGATGACAACCCTGCCCCCAGTGCTTGATGGAATGATGACAACCCCTGCCTCCAGTGCTTGATGGAATGATGGACAATCCTGCCTCCAGTGCTTGATGGAATGATGGACAACCCTGCCCCCAGTGCTTGATGGATTGATGGACAACCCTGACCCCAGTGCTTGATGGAATGATGGACAACCCTGCCCCCAGTGCTTCATGGAATGGTGGACAATCCAGTCCATCATCGCTAACATATCATCATACCGACTTATTAACCTTAAATATGCTATCAGAACCGAGGTAATTTACCGTAATTACTGAATTTCAAGCATCCTAGAATGTCAGGGCTGAGAGACAACGTTGCCGATGAATAAAATTATAGAGTTCACCCATTGAAATAATTGACTGAAATTAAATCATTCAATCCTATAATTTTTCGTTATCATCCCAGACATGGTCGTTGTTGATTTTTTCTTAGATGATTAACTCGTATGTATTATCATTCGAGGGGTTGTTTTATATATTTAGTTTAGTTGTAGCAAGAATTAACTTTTTAACAAGTTCTTAGAAAATTTCTATTATACAGCAATTTCTAATGAAAATTCTACAGTTTGAGTAGTGTATTCATTTATGAGTAAATATTTCTTATGTTAGTTGTGATGCGATAGCTCTTTTTATAGCGCCAAGCATATTTGCAGACATTTGAAGGGACTAAATCTCATTGATAACAGCCCTCAAATAATAGGCATAACTATTGTATAAATTAATTCAAATAAATGGTATGGTAATAGTACAGGAAACATGTGCGGGTCATACGGCATCGATGGAATAGATCTCGATTTCATTTACACACTTTCGAGGTGGAACTTCACTATAAATACTTCTGAAATAAGGTTTTTCATGGAATAATTATTTCAATACTACATCATATTGAGGGCAATTTTTCAGTGCAATGGATTTCAAATTGTTAGGTCATCTTATGGGACATATTTCAGTTCCCAAAGAACGGAGCGTTTAGTTAGTTTGTCGAGAATTTAATTCAATGCAAATAAATAATCGGAAACATATATACGTTTACTTGTCTTATGAAATTTTGGCAGTTTTCGCGTGAAAGTGAGGTGGGATTTGTGTTAAAAGTCTTTTGCCTGCAGAATGGACAATTGATTAAAATCATAGAACTACTCAAGTTTACTTCATAGATATACGCCGCTTCGAGATGCCTACATTGGCAATCTCTTAGCCAGCGTTCAAAAATCTAGAGATTATCTGAACAAAGATCGAGTTATCGATAATTTAAAGAAGTGATGCGTACTAATGACCATAAATACTAAACACTTCCTAATGAATTCCATCTATCACTTTTTCGAAAAGTAACTAAATAAGTTATCACCAGGCACTAATGCACATGCAATATATAAGAGGTTGGACTAGACCGATGCATGCGTACCAAGAGGATAGAAAAAGAAATTAAAAGGAGGCAATATTCACAATGATGTGGGCGAAATGTGTGGGTGAAATGGGAACAGTACTGCGATACAAATCAAATCGGAGCCTAATTGATTTGTTGAACTCCAGATATGGGAAAATGGACATCAAATATTTGTAAACACTTGGAAAAAATCCCGTTTAGTGGTTGTAATTTTCGAAAAATTTCAATTGCAATTTAACGAACGGTCCTTTTAAGTAGATATTTATTATCAGGATTCATGCCTCATTCACATATTAAAGGTCAAATTTATTCAGGCTCTTCAGGCCCAAATTTGAGCCTCTTCAGGTTCAAATTTATTGTTCAAAATCGAACTTAAAAACGTGCCAATGAATGGGATTAAAATGAAAAGCCATGTAACATTCCCGAGCTCCGTTATTTAATGGGAAAATAACTAACATTGTTGTTCGCTAGGCATTCTGCGGTCATGGGGTGAAGCAAACAATGAATAAGTAAAACGATAAAATTTGAATGAGAATTCCGGATGATGTTTCCATAGGATTATATCGGTTTCCACTTCATGCTTGAGTTCTCCCGCGCGGCAACAGCGAAAAGTTTCAAGTCTTCTTGAGCTGCATGGTGAGAAGAGAGCTTCCCAGAGATTATAAGCCATTTCCAATCACATGCTATAACATTTACATATAATTACGCAGACACAATAATTTGCTATGTTGCTACACCTGATAGTTTATGTCGGCAATTACTGAGAATATAGCAAATAATTCCAGAGAATACATCTTTTTGGTGGGTAACATAACAAGTCATTTCGATGAGCAATGCACCGTTGGCAAGCCAGTCTATGAGATGACAGACGATCTTTCGGTTCATTGCTAATGAGCAATCCGCATATTGAGCTTAATTTACTATTTAATTTTAGCTTTACTAGCGCAATAAAAACCGTTTTTAGGAGCAAGTGTTTACGAGCGTTTGAAGTGTTTCTAAACGCTTTTAATATTTTAATAACAATTTTCGTACGTTACCATTTCCACCATTCTCATTTATCGGATCGTTTTCGAGTCTGAATTTTCGATATCAGTAAATGTGAGCTTGAGGAGGCTTAATGAAGAAAAAGTATTCCTGTGGACGTAGACCTTGATGATGTGAAATCCGGCAAGATTCCTGCTAATCAATATCTACTTAAGAGAAGCCTTCGTTAAATCGTTTTATTTCGATTTAACTACATCGTTTTCATCAAAAGTTTATGAAAATTATATCTACAATACGGGATTTTTTCCATGTGTGTACAAATATTAGATGTCAATTTTTCCATTTCTATAGTGCAACAGATCAATTCGGCTACGATTAGAAAAGTTTCGAGCTCTTGTTTAAATTTCACCCATACATTTTGCTGCCATCATTGTGAATATTGCTTATTTTCAATTTCTTTCGCTGTCCACTTGGCTCGAATGAATCAGTCCAGTCACACCTCTTGTATTGCAATTGCATTGGTGCTAGGTGAAAACTTATTTACTTACTCCTCGAAAAAAGTGATGAAAAAATTTAATCAAGTAGTGCTCAGTACCTTTGTATAGAATTCGATCACTCGTTTGATTTAACAGTCTTGTTATTTTTAAAGCCTTTCTATTTTTGAACGCTGGTGAAGAGATTGCAACTGATTGCATCTCCCAGCGGCGTATGTGCGAGAAACGACGAACACTTGACAGTGTTGATATGTTAAATACACATTCGGTTTATTTAACAATTCCCCTATGTATGATGTAATATTTTAGTAATTTTATGAAAAAAGGATTTTTCATTTATTTGTGGTGAAGTTATACCTTAAAATCGTGTAAATGAATTCGAAATCTAGTCCATCGATCACATATGACACGCATGACTCAGATCGATATTTATTCATATTAAACTGCATAGTTTTTATTCTTATTAGTTAGAGCAATCGTCAATGGCCATAATATTATTAATGCCTATGTAGACGTGCATGTCATGCGCTAGTCAGAGAGCTATCTCAGTACAATTCGTTTGCGAGTTATATGGCTTTACGTATACGACTCTTGGTCAATGAAAGTTTAAACATCGGCCTGAGAAATGCCGGTCGTTTCTCTGTATATCCGTATAACTCGCGAACGAAGGCAAAAATTGACACAAAAAAATTGACACAAAATATTTGTACATACATGGAAAAAATCCAGTATATAATAGTTATAATTTTCAAAAACTTTTATCGGATATTTAAGGAATGGTACTCTTAAGTAGATATTGATTAACAGGATTCATGCCAGATTTCACATCATTAAGGTTCACAGGAATATTTTTTCTTCATTCAACCTCTTCAGGCTCATATTTATCACCATTCAGAATCTGACTTAAAAACGTGCCGATGAATGGGATTGATGGTGGTGGTGATGTGCGAATATTGTTATAAGAATATTAGAAGCGTTTGTTGAAAGCAAATTAGACATTCCTAAACATTTGCTCATTGAAAACTTGTTTATTTCAAGTAAAGCCTAAATTAAATAGTAAATTAAGCTCAATATGCAGATTGCCGATTAGCAATGAACTAACAGGTCGTCTGCCATCACAAAGACTGGCTTGCCAACGGCGCTTCGCCCATTGATATGACTTGTTATGTTAGCCACCAAAAAGATGTATCTTTGAGAATTTGTTATCATGTTTTCAGTAATTGTAGACGTAAATTGATCGAGTCTTACCACATCTTAGCGTAGCAACGTGTAAGAAAAAAAAACTAAATGCTGACGATTGGATGGCTGCTAGTAAAGACCAGATGCACCCTGCGTGGGTTCATGTCTGTTATCGACGTTTACGTGGCAACCTAATTGAAGTATACAAGCATGCTCATGGTTTATACAAGGTCCCAGAAGGATTACTAGAATTTGAAACAAGAACCAACACCAGGGGCCACGTCTATAAACTAAAAATATAAACTAAAAAACAGCGGTGAAACAGCTCCTCCACGCGACAACATTTCTTCTCGCTTCGAGGCCCCGACATGTGGAACAGCCTCTCAAATTACTGCTCTCAAATAATAGAGGCTGTTCTCAAATCAAATTACTCAAATAATACTCTCAAATCAAATTACTGCTCAAAAATAATTACTGCTCTCAAATAATAGGCTTAAGTATTGTAGAAATTGATTCAAATAAATGGCATAGTGATTGTTCAGTAAACATGTGCGGGTCATATGTGGTTGATGGATTAGATCTTGTATTCAGTTGCACGATTTCGAGTTAGATCTTAACTATAAATAAAAAAATTAAGTTTTTAATAGACTTATTTAAATACTACATCATATTTTGCGAATTTGGGCAGTTTTTGCATGGAAGCGAAATTAGGATTCGGGTTTGAGATATTTCTCCAACACATTAGATTGTCACCAAATTCGACACCACTACCTGCTTCGTCTTTATGAATGCGCTGCTTCGAGATGTAATCAATTGCTATCTCTTATTCAGCGTTCAAAAATATTTAAATGTAATCAAACATTGGCGCCGTGTAAACATAATGAGTGATTGAGATTCATAATCAAAAGTACTGCAAACTTCATGAGAAATTCCCATTATGATTTTTTTGACGAATAACTAAGTAAGTTATCACTTGACGAGATTGCACTTGCAATGTAAGATGTTGGACCAGACCGATACATTCCTACCAAGTTGATAGTGAAAACAATTAAAAGGAGGCAATATTCACAATAATGTGGCGAAATGTTTGGGTGAAATGGACACAGTAGTGCGATACGTTTTCGACTCGCAGCCAAATTTATCTGTTGCACTTCAGATATGGGGATATTGACAAATAATATTTGTACACAACTGGAAAAAATCCAGTATAATAGTTAGAATTTTCAAAAACTTTTATTGGATATTTAAGGAATGTTACTCATAGGTAGATAGCTATTGAATAACAGGATTCATGCCAGATTTCACATGATCGAGGTTCACGTCCACAGGAATATTTTTTCTTCAGTAAATCTCATCAGGCTCATATATATCACCGTTCAGAATCTGACTTAAAAGCGGGCAGATGAATGGGAATGTTGGTGGTGGTGACGTGCGAATATTTTTATTGGAATATTAGAAGCGTTTGTTGAAAGCACATTAGACATTCCTAAACATTTTCTCATAGAAGACTTTTTTATTCATCAAGTAAAGCCTAAATTAAAAAGTAAATTAAGCTCAATATGCGGATTGCCGATTAGCAATGAACTAACAGATCATCTGCCATCTCAAAGACCGGCTTGCCAACGGCGCTTCGCCCATCGAAATGATTTATTATGTTACCCATCACCGAAAAGAAGTATTCACCGGAACTCGTTATCATGTTTTCAGTAAGTGCAGATAGAAATTCAATTAGTCGTCAGTGTTGGAAAGTGCATGTACAAAGTATATCAAGCAGGACGCATAGATAATATGTAATTTTTCATGCATATGGTATTTTCTGCTGATAAATTGAAATGCAGCAGATTCTTGAATTTAGTTGCACGATTTCGAGTTAGATTTTAAATATTAATAAAAAATAAGTTTTCAATTGACTTGTTTATATACAACATCATATTGAGGGAAATTCTTTTGTACTATGGATTGCAAAATTGTAAGGTCATCTTATGGGACTTAATTCTGTTCCCAAAAAACTGAGCGTTTAGTTAGTTCGTCGAGAATTTAATTAGATACAAATAAATAATCGGAAACATATATACGCCTTACTGTTTTTTGTAAAATTGGGCAGTTTTCACATGCAAGTGAATTAGGATTCGTGTTACAGCTCTTTCTTCTACACATTGGGTATTTTATTAAATGCTACACCACTAACTAAATCGTCTACAATCTACATGTACGCAGCTCCCAGATGCAATCAGTTGCGATCTATTAATCAGCCTTCTAAAATGCACATTATATTATCCAGATTCTTTTGAACAATTGAAGTGATTAAAATTCATAACCGAAAATACTGCACACTTCATGATGAATTTGCTTCATGATTTTTTTCGAGGAGTAACTACGTACGTTATCCCTTGGCAAGATTGCACATGCAATGTAAGAACTTGGGCCAGACCGATTCATTCCTACCAAGTGGATAGTGATAGCAATTAAAAGGAGGCAATATTAAAAATGATGTGGGTGAAATGTATGGGCGAAATGGGCACAGTGGTGCGATACTTTTTCATATCGTAGCCGAATTGATTTGTTGCACTCCAGATATGGGGAATTGACATCAAATATTTATAAACTCTCGGAAAAATCCCGTATAGTAGTTATAATTTTCAAAAACTTCTAATGGATATTAATGAATGAATTTTTTAAGTAGATATTGATCAGCAAGATTCCTGCCAGATTTCACATCATCAAAGTCTACGCCCACAGGAATACTTTTTCTTCATTAAACCTCTTCATGCTAAAATTTATCACCGTTCAGAATCGGACTTAAAAACGTGCCGATGAATAAGAATGATGGTAGTGGTAACGTACAAAAATTGTTATTTCAATATTAGAAGCGTTTTTTGAAACACATAAAACATTCATCAACATTTACTCCTAGAAAACGTTTTTATTAGTCAAATAAAGCCTAAATCAAATAACAAAATAAGCTCAATATGCGGATTGCTACAATATGCAATAAAACTATTGAATGGCCGGCTGTTCATACGATTGAATTGCAGGTATCCAGGATACGAGGCTTTTTTAACGACGTCCGCGTGGTGACCTCATTGAAGCATACAAGTTTACTCATAGGTAAACAAGGCCCCAGAAGAAGCACTGGAATTTTAAACAAGAACCAACACCAGGGGCCACGGCTATAAAATATAAACACTGCGCTGCAACTCATCCACATGACAACATTTCTTCTCGCTTCGAGTCACCGACATGTGGAACAGCCTCCCTGATTACATCGTTGACGCTCCGAGTATGAACGCGTTCAAGAACAGACTAGATAAAGCTATGGAGAAATATATGTTCAGACTGGCAATGCCTAGCACCATATCGAACCTGGTGGAAGTCTAGTAGCTATTTCAAACTATCGTCAGTTTTTAAAAGGTACGGTCAAAGGACCTCATTTTAGATCTCCAGTGAACATTCTGGAGGCTCGTGTTATATATTCAGTTAAGTTTCCAAATTTCTACAAGTTCATAGAAATATTAATTTCCACGGCAATTGCTTCTCAAATTTCATTAGTTGAATTGTGGACGCATTTATGAAAAATAATTCTATATGTTAACTGTGATGAGATGGCTCACTTTATAGCGCCAAACATATTTGCAGGCATTTGAAGTGCCTGTAGCACATTGATTATTGCTCCTAAATAATAGGATTAGCTATTGAAGAAATCAATTCAAATTAATGGCATAGTAATTGTTCAGGAAACATGTGCGGGTAATATGTGGTCGATGGATTAGAAGTCGAATTCATTTGCACGATTTCGAGGAAGAATTTAACTATAAATAAACGCAAAATTAAATTTTCCATAAAATTATTTAAATATTACATCATATTGAGAAAAATCCGTCAGTAATGTGGATTTCAATAATTTTTACATCTTATGGGACTCAATTCTGTTCCAAAAGAACGGAGCGTTTAGTTGGTTAGTTGAGAATTTAATTTGATGCGGATAAAGAACCGGAAACATACATATATACGGTTTTCTGGCTTACTGCGGGAAACTCTTTTTCCCGCAGCAAGAAAATTTTACACAATTTCACTGCGCTATGGCAATAATAGTCGAATACGCTGCTGCGAGATGCAATCAATTGCAATCACTTAGCTAGCGTTCAAAAGTATCAAGATTGAAAGGCGATGAAATAACAGTAAAGTTACTGAGTGACTTGAACGAATAACCAAAAATACTGAACATTTAATAATAAATCTCTTCCATCATTTCTCTTGAGGTATAACTAAGTAAATTTTAATCTCTCACGAATGCACCTGCAATGTAACAAGTTGGACTAGACAGATTCGTTCGTACCAAATGGATGGTAAAAGAAATTAAAATGAGGCCATATTCACAATGATGTGGGTGGAATGTATGGGGGAAATGTGCACAGTAGTGCGATACTTTTTCAAATCGTATCCGAATAGATTTGTTGCACTCCAGATATGGGAAAATTGACATCAAATATTTGTACACACATAGAGAAAATACCTAATAGTAGTTATAATTTTCGACGACTTCTAATGGATATTTAACGAATGATTCTCTTAAGTAGATATCGATTGTTAGAATTCATGCCGGATTTCACATCATCAAGGTCTACGTCCACAGAAATATTTTTTCTTCGTCAAACCTCTTCAGGCTCAAATTCATCACCGTCCAGAATCTGACTTGATAACGTGCCGATGAACGGGAATAATAGTGGTGGTGACGTACGAAAATTATTGTTATACGAATATTATTATTATAATAATAGTCAATTAAAGTCTAAATTATATAGTGAATTAAGCTCAATATATGGATTGCCGATTAGCAGCCAAGTAAGTGGTCGTCTGCCAATTCAAAGACTGGCTTGCCATGGGCGCTTTGCTCATCGATATGACTTTTAATGTTACCCACCAAAAAAGATGCATTCTGTGTAATTTATCATTATGTTTTCAGTAATCGAAAGAGATTCCAATTGAATCTATCAGATTATACGTAGTATAGGATCTGGTGAACTGCCGGCAGCTCGTATGATTGAATTGCAATCTTCGAAGGTTCCAGGCATTTACCAACGTCTGCGTGGCGACCTCATTGAATGATGCAAGTGTAAACCTGCATTATAGAAGGTCTATGAGTAGTAGATGCTTTTTTGAGAAATTATTCTTTATGTTAAGCGTGAAGTGATAGTTCACTTTATAGCGCCAAACATATTTGCAGGCAATTGAAGTGCCTATAGCTCAACGATTACTGCTCTCAAATAATAAGCAGAAGTATTGTAGAATTAATTCAAATAAATAGCATAGTGATTGTTCAGGAAACATGTGCGGGAGATAATGTGATCGATGGAATAGATCTCGAATTCATTTACACAAATTTGAGGTAGAAATACACTATAAATAAACTCAAAATTAGGTTTAACACAAAATTCCTTAAATACTGCATAATTTTGAGGGCAATTCTTCAGTACTATGAATTTCAAAATTGTTAGGTCATCTTTTAGGACTTATTTAAGTTGTAAAAGACCGGAGCGTTTAGTTAAATAGTCGAGAATTTAATTTGATGAGAATCAGAAACATTGATGTGAATCGGAAAAATCATACAGTTTCTGATTCTTTTGGAAATTAGAGCAGTGAAGTAGGATTCGTGCTCTTACGTTTTTTCCTGCTGAATGGTTATGTACCAAATTCACGACAATATTAATATTGCCTCTTCGCTATCTACATGCTGCTTCGAGATGCAATCAGTTGCAATCTCTCAACCAGCGTTCAAATATTATAACTACATTTCAGCAAAATCTGAAGCATACATACTTAAGGTGATCAGGATTGATGATGAAAAATACTGAGCACCTCATGAATAATTAGTCATAAAACTTCTTTCGAGGACTAACTAAGTAAGTTATCACCTGGCACGAATGCACTTGCAATGTAAGTGGTTGGACTAGACCGATTCGTACGTACCAATTGGATAGTGAAAGATATTAAGAGGAGGCAATATTCACAATTATTTTGGCGAAATGCCTGGGAGAATTTCGAGTGAACATCCCGCGATAATGTATGGGTGAAATGGGCACAGAAGTACGATACTTTTCCAAATGGAAGCTGAATTGATTTGTTGTACCTTATATGGGAAAATAGACCTCAAGTATTTAAACACACTTAGAAAAAATCCCGTATAGTAGTTGTAATTTCAAGAAATTCTAATGGATATTTAACGAATATTATTCTTAAGTAGCTATTGATTAGCAGGATTCATGCCGGATTTCAAATCATCAAGGACTACGTCCGCTGGAATATTTTTATTCATTAAACCTCTTCTGGCTCAAATTTATTACCGTCCATAATGTGACGTAAAACGTGCCGACGAATGGGAATGATAGTGGTGGTGACGTACGAATATTGCTATAAGAATATTTGAATATTATTATCAAAATTTTAGTCAACTAAAGCCTGAATTAAAAAGTAAATTAAGTTCAACATCTGGATTGCCGTTTAGCAATGAACTAACAGGTCGTCTGCAATGAACTAGCAGCAATGAACTAACAGGTCTCAATGACTGGCTTGCCAACAGGTCGTCCCTTATCGATAAGACTTGTTATATAACCCACCAAAAAGACGTTTTCTCCGGAATTTATTATTACGTTTTCAGTAATTGCAGAGAGAAATTCAATTGCGTTTGACCAATTGATCTGGAAATGTCTGCAATAGTTAGATATAGCAGTATGGAAAATGGCTAATTTCGGGCTGCTCGTATGAATGAAAAGAAAGTTGCGGTTAATCAAGGACTCGTTTATCGACGTCATCATGGTGACAGCTTTGAGGTATAATCATGGTTTACACACTATAGAGTTATTCTATTAATCTATTATAGATTAATAGAATTTTAAAGAAGAACCAACACTAGGAGCCACGACTATAGCCTAAAAAACTGTTGCAACTTATCCACGCGACAACATTTCTTCTTGTTTCGAGGCACCGACATGTGGAACAGCCTCCCTGATTACATCAATGACGCTCCGAGTATCAAAGAGTTCAAGAACAGATTAGATAAAGCTATATAAAAATACATGTTCAGACTTGAAATGCCTAGCACCATATCGTACCGAGTGGAAGTCTAGTAGCTATTTCAAGCTATCATCAGTTTGGATGAGATACGGTTTCGGGGCAGAGATTAACGAAACTTCGCTAAGTAAGTTTTGGCATTACCAAAACTGTATTACGCAAGACTCATCTGAAAAGGTATTATCGAAACGATCCAACTAACTGACCAAGCAGAGGCTTCGAATTTGCCATTCCTAGCTCCTGTCGACTCAGTGCGCAGTGCGCGTGGATGAAAGGAGGTTGTGTTGTGTCAGCGTCATCTGCGTTGACTGACTAGGGAGCATATGGAGAAATGAGCGAGACGTTGTCTAAATAGCAATGACAACGCATTGATTGTAATTTTTTGCAATCAAGGCAAAAAAATTACATTTTCCCATTCAAAACTTGAGGACTTTTTAGAGAGCTACCTAGAATTTAGAACATTTTGTGAGTTGGAGTTCATGTGAGTTGGAGTTCAACTATCATCGGAGAAAGAAAGGAATTTGTGTACGTAGCTAGAAAAATGGTTGGCTTGTCAAACTCCACTTAGTTTTGAATCAAAAAGTCATGAAGATATTATTTTAGTGAATGATCATAAAACTCTTAGAGACGAATATCAAGATTTGCTTGCAAATTATAGCACAAAAAGAAAAGAAATTAGCTGGCATAACTTAATTGAATTTTTTTTCTCAAGAAACACCGTTTAGCACGATCACATATTATGCCTATGTTGAATTATTGACAAAATTCTATCACAATTCACCGTGTTGCAAGTAAATCAATAGTTGTATATTGCTTCGGCACACTCAAAACGTCTACGTAACTCCACTTACGACACCTCCGAGCAGGCGTAGAGCTACGTACGGCGTCTTGTTCGTAGCTTCCCGCGCAAATGTTTTAATAATACCACCGCTAGAGTTACTTCTTCATATCAGCACTTACGCCACACGTAAGTCGCTACGTGTACTTAGCGATGTTTTGATAATCCGCCCTCTGGTCGTCAAGTCAAATTTAGGAAAGATAAATCTGTTAATAATAAGCGTGTATCCTAGTATAGCTCCGCAACTTGAGGGGGAGTACTGTAGGGATCATCGATGCTCGTTATTTATTTTCTTGTTCATTTTTCCTCAAATAGTCAGCAGTCTAGCAATCATCCGAACTTCTTATAGATTGACTTTTTCTTTCTTGGTTAGTTCAGTAACTAGTCATTTCACTGCAGCCTTGTCCGCCAACGTTTGGGGTGCAAACTTTACATTACTCACATATACATTGTTCACAACATCCGCCTGATTAATTACTCGTAGGTTTCCCTATTCGCACTCCCTTAGCTTATAGCGGTACCAGTAGCCCGCTATAAATTGGTGGGTAACATTTTTATGTTACCCACCAGGAAGAATTTGGAATTTCTGGAATTTATTTTTTCTCTGGAATTTTTTTTTTCTGTTTTCACTAATTAAGGACAGAAATTCAATTGAGTGACATCACTTTTCAGGATAAAAAATTAATTAAGCAATCAAAGTGTATCACGACCCGGTTTCTACTCTAGATAAACCTAAAAAAATTCTTTGTCATCGCAAATACGAAACATACGAACCGAGACTAGAAATTTGCTCGTAAATGTTGACATTACACCAGTAATTCGATTTGGCTGTAAATTAGTGGAAGTAGAAGTACTGCTTATTAGTGAATAGCCCTTTTATGTTATCGATTCGCTATTCTGTTCAATGAACAAGAAGCTAGCAAGCAATCCTATTTGTCATGTTGGCCTATAAAACAATTCTTAAAAATCGTTACCTAATAGAGAAAAAAACTGACATTGTAATTCGCTGGGCATTTAGTGGTCATGGGGTAAAGTATACGATGAATAAGTATAACAAGGATAAAATTTGTATGAGAATTCCGTATGATGTTTCCATAGGATTTATTTCGTTTTCCAGCTCATGCTTGTGTTTTTGCTGCTCATCATGAGCGGCAAATAAATATTTCAGAGCTGCACGGAGAGAAGGGGGCCTTCCCTGGGAGAATGCACCATCTTCAGACACCATATTCATCATTAGCAACTTATTTGCTCACTAAAGTATGAGAAATTGAGGAGTTGGGTGGATTTAAATCAGGCCTAGAATATCATATGATGGGTGAAAACGTGGCTTGAGCGACACATTTGGGGCCTTATCCATTAGGACGCATGGAATGCGTTGGTGCATTTGAATATTGGCTGCTTGACTGCTTTGGTCGTTCCCATGCATGGTCGTTTTTGATATTTTCTTGCATGATTTACTCGCATGTATTTCCGTTCCATGGATTCGTTTCATTTATTTAGTTTTTTCCGCTCAAATGAGTTTTCTCTAGAAGTTCGTAATAAACTTATATTTTTACGGCAATTTGTAATCAAAATTCATGAGTTTCAGTAGTGGATGTCTTTTTAGTGATCATTTCTTATATTAACTGTGATGAGATAGCTCACTTTATAGCGCCAAACACATTTACAGGCATTTGAAGTGCCTATAGCTCATTGATAATTGCTCGCAAGCAATAGGCATAATTATTGAAAAATTAATTGAAATAAATAGCATAGTGATTGTTCAACTAACATGCGCGGGTTATACGTGGTCGATGGATTAGGTCTGGAATTCATTTACACGATTTCGATTTAAAACTTCACTATAAATAAATCAAAAATTAAGTTTTTCATTATATTACTTAAATACATCATATTGACGGAATTCTTCAGTACTATGGATTTCAAAATTAATAGGTCATCTTAATGGACTTATTTCTGTTCCAATAGAACGGAGCGTTTAGTTAGTTAGTCGATAATTTAATTTGATGCAAATAAATAATCGGGAACACATATACGGTTTTCTGGCTTTATGGAAATTTACGCAATTTTTGTATGAAAGTGAAGTAGGATTTTTGTCACAATTATTTTTCCTGCTGATTCTTCCACAAATTGCAGGCTTTAATTAAAGCTTTATCATGGATACGCTGCTCGGAGACGCAATCTTTTGCAATCTCGTCAGAGCGTTTAAAAATATTTAGGCAATTGCGAAAATAAGGCACGTGAGCTGAAGCGAGTAATATCATTATATGACAAGAAATACTGAGTAATTCATTATAAATTCTTCCCATCACTTATTTTGAGGAGTAACTAAAAAGTTATCACCTGGCTCATATGCACTTGCAATGTAAGAGGTTAGACTACAGTGCCGGAATTGGCTATACGACCACCCAGTTTTCTCCATATATTTTTTCTTGCACAAAAAAATATGAGATTCTAATTATACGAGGTTAAACTACGCTTAAAAACGTTTCCGAGGATATGCGAAAAAAAATAATTTTCTCAAAATATATGAGAAGAAATTATGAAAATTATAAAAACCTAGGTGTATATGGTTATAAGACCAAGATATATTTTTCTACATTATGGTATCTTTCTGTAATATTTTCACTTTAAAAAGTACAGCAATATAAAGAATATATTGATTTTCGTCATTCTGGTGTACTTCTGGTGTTCAGTTCAGTGTCCTCACTTATATTTATTTGCAGTAAAAATATGCCAAATGGGACAAGTCTCACTGAGGGAGAGAAGGCGCAGATTTTCGGCTTCGTGAAAGGTAGTAGAAGCCAACGGGACATCGCAATGGGAATAAATCGCTCAAAGCCCACTGTGCAATCATTTTTTTTTTGCTAATACAGACGACAACGGGTGAAAAAAACACACTGGACCAACCCCAAAATTAATCGACAAGAATATCAGGAGACTGTTTTCTGAGGCTTCTAAAACTTGCGCTACCTCTACTTCAATAAAATAGGCCACTGGAGTTGATGTGACAGCACGACGCATCCGTTAGGCATTGCATGACTCGAAGAAATTCAAATACATGAAGAGGAAAAATGCCCCTGTGCTCCAACGAAAGCATATTATGAACCGACAAAAATTTTCTGAAAAAATTGCTTATTGGTAAGGGATGGCACAAGATTATCTTCAGTGATGTAAAAAGTTCAATCTTTTTGGTCCAGATAGATGGCAATGCTATTGGCACCATTGGCGCCACTGGACCGTGAGCCTGAATTTTTTTCAAGCGGCAATCTTGTGGTGGTTCGGTCATGGTTTTTTAGGGCGTTTAGCCGAAAGTGAAGATCAACTCTAGCTATTTTACATGGGAGACAAGATTCCGTGGCTTACAAGCACACGCTGTTTTACCAACTTCTTCCTTTTGCCGATGAGAAACATGAGGGATCATATGTTTTTCAACATGACAATGCTTCAATTCACACCTCAAAATCAGCAAACATGTGGTTCCTAGAGCAGAATATTACTCTGTTGCCGTGGCCTGCGCTTAGTCCTGACCTCAACCCCATTGAAAACTTAAGGGGCATCATGGCGAGGGATGTTTACCAAAATGAGCGCCAGTTCCAATCTGTGCGTGACCTGAGCACGGCTATCCTTCGTTCTTGGGATAATATTTCTCAAAAGACACTGGATTATATGGTATATAGCGTGGGGAGAAGATGCATTGAGGCAATTATGGCGAAAGGAGGTGAGATTGCCTATTAAAACGAGTGTATGTGATCTACAAACGGAAAAACATATCTTGGTCTTATAACCATTTCCACCTAGGTTTTTCTAATTTTCATCATTTCTACTCATATATTTTGAGAAAATTATTTTTTTTCGCATAGCGTTGGAACCGTTTTTAAACGTAGTTTAACCTCGTGTAATTAGAATCTCACATTTTTTGGGGCAAGAAAAAATAGTTGGAAAAAACTGAGTGGTCGTATAGCCATTTCCGGCACTGTATAGACCGACTCGTTCGTCCCAAGAAAAAGTGAAAGAAATTATAACGCGTAGGCAATATTCACAATGATGTGGGCGAAATTTGTGGGCGAAATGGGCACAATAGTGCGATACTTTTTCAAATCGTAGCCGAATTGATCTATTGCACACCAGATATATGAGAATTTACATCAAATATTTGCACTCATTCGGAAAAAAATCCCGTATAGTTGTTATACTTTTCGAAATATTCTAATGGATACTTAACGAATGATTTCCTCAAGTAGATATTGATTGGCAGTTCATACCGGATTTCACATCATCAAGGTCTACGTCAACAGGAATACTTTTTCTTCATTAAATCTCTTCAGGCTCGAATTTATCTCTGTTCAAAATGGGACTTAGAAACGTGCCGATGAATGGAATGATGGCTATGGTTACGTACGAAAATTGTTGTAAGAATCCCTATCAAAATTTTGAGTTGGTGGCGACCCTGAATTAAGAACATCCTAGGACTCGGACCGCTTCTAAATCAGCTTAGTTCTCTATCAGCTTCGGCTCAGGGTTCGAAAGGCAGCCTCTGGGCAGCTTGCAAGCTCGGTATGACTCGGCTCGGCCTCCTCTTCTCATACTCTGGGGCGACTATAAAGTCGGAAGGGAGATTCTGACCAGAAACTGATTAATTACGATCAGATAGCCAAGCAGACCTAGAATGACTGCGCCGAGTGTAACAACTATTCGGCCGAACCCTAGGCGGTCCCCGAATTTTGTTAGGGATATTAGAAGTGTTTGCTAAAAACACATTACACATTCTTGTACATTTGCTAGTAGAAACCGTTTTTATTAGTCAAGTAAAGACTAAATCAAATGGTATATTAAGCTCAATGTGTGAATTTCCGATTAGAAATGAACTAACAGGTCGTCTGCCACCATCTCGAAGATTGGCTTGCCAACGGCGCTTCGCCCATCGATTTGACTTGTTATGTTACCCATAAAAAAAATGTATTTTCCCGAATTTATTATTATGTTCTCAGTAATTCAAAAAATTCTATCATGCACGTCCAGTCGAAATTTGAAAAAAGTGTTTAAAAATAAAAATAATGTAAAATCTGTTGATTGGTTAGCTGTCGAGCTGCTTGAATTTCAGGTCTTTCAACACGTCGGCGCTGCCACTTTAATCAGCAATACAAAGTAATAGCCTACAGTCTGGGCCATAACTTCTAATTAAAAGAACTGCTTTGCAACTCATCCATGCGACAACACTTTTGCCCGCTTCGAGTCACCGACATGTGGAACAGCCTCCCTGATTACATCGTTGACGCTCGCAGCATGAACGCGTTCAAGAACAGACTAGATAAAGCTATGGAGAAATATATGTTCAGACTAGAAATACCTAGCACCATATCGAACCCGGTGGAAGTCTAGTAGCTATTTCAAACTATCGACAGTTTATAAAAGGTCCGGTCAAAGTAGTGAATAAGTCATGAAAAGTGAAAGCATCAGCGACAGGCCACATCAGGCCTATTTTTCAGCGCCAACATCACATATGTTATAAGTACTTATATCATCAGTCTGCTTATATCGCAAGTTCACAAGGAATTTAAAAGCAAAGAAAACGCCAAGAAAATTCACCATATCGATATTGAAAACGTTTCGGAGTCCAGCTGGACTCCGATTTAGACATGCGATAAACAAGTATAACAACGTTAAAATTTGAATGAAAATTCCTTATGATGTTTCCCTAGGATTAATTTATTTCTATAACAGTCATTTTAGGTATTTTATATCCGGACAAATGAATGAAGCCATCAGATTCAATTTGGTGCCTGGCAATAATTAGATTGAAATATATAATCTAAAATATGCATTGTTTCTTTTATCCTCGAAATAGTCAGTGTGAATAGTTAATATCATCAGGCACAAATTTCATGCCCAAAAAAATAAATTTCTTTTTTTCTTTGCATTAATTTATTTACCAGGATTTATTAGTTCTGTTATGTATTTATTTATTCATTTATAATTAATTATCTAACATTTTTAAATTATTTAATAGGATTTGGTCCCCGGTATGGGCAATTCTTGAGGGTTGTAAAGCCATTCATCAACTTTAATTATCCCTCTTGTTACGAATATTCTATTACTCATGTATGTTTAATTCCATACAAAACAATTCAAAATCTCAATCAGATATGAACGCTTTACTTAACCTTATCATCTCCTTTACTTCCATCGTAAATAATTTTTGTCTCTTCCCTAACGCATTACCGACAGACGCAATAGACTAAGGGCGCCTGAACCTGAACTTTAAGTCCCTCTTATTACAAAATAAGGCGGGAACTTTCGATCCGGCGCGGCGTTATGTGTTGCCGCGGTAGCCCAAAAGGACAACTCTGAAACTTTGTACTGAAGAATTTGCGTTTAAATCGCCTTGATGATCTGAAATGCGGAAAAAATACTGCTCATCAATATCTACTTAAGCGGATCATATTTTACATATTCATTTGAACTCGCTGAAAATTATGACTCCAATACGGGATTTGTCTTCTTTTGTGTACAAATATTTGATGCTAGGTTCTTATACCTGGAGTGCGCTAAATCAAGCCGGTAACCATTTCGCATTTACCTTCAGTTGAGACATTGCCTTCTTATAATTTCTTTTAATTTTACTAGGTACACGAATTATGGCTCAGCAGGGAACGAAGCGGTTTAGTCTCACCCCAACGGAATGCATTCATTGCAGCTGCGCCATCTGCCAGGTGATAGCTTGTGCAGTTAAACCTCGAAAAATGTTAGTTAACGAGATATACAGTATTATGTTATTTTCAGTTTCTAAAGATTTATGTTCGTTCGACTTTCAACTTGAATGTAATTCAAGTAAATAGTAGTTTAAAAATGAATTATCTATTTTAACGCTGTACCAGAAAAGGCAAAAAGTTGCATCTCTGGCACGTGCGCACTTTCAGTGTTTCTACAAGGATCGTAATGGATCCGTGGAATGCTCAAAGGTGGCCAAAATATTCGAGGAATCTTCATCTAATAAATTTAATGTGGTCGACTTTTGACTGTAGCGAAGATTGTAACATGAAGTCCTACGTTACTTTCACAGGACAACTACCAACATCATGAAATTGTCATATTTTAAATCTGATTATCATTTCCTGTTGATTCCTTCCTCGTATCACTGTTGTGTCGGTTGCTTCATTGCAAATATCATGAAAAGTGATATGAGAATAAGTCAAAACAGAAACTCCTTTGAGTGCCTATATATAGTCAAAAGAGGATCCACTGTAGTTTTAGTTATATCAAATTTGTAACGGTTACACACCTATTTCTAATTAAAAACGTTACATAAACAGATTTGACAGAAGATGTGAAAATATCATTCTATTGATTGTGACAATTGTCGATGTGAAGCTATGAGATGAGAATATATAATGAGATATATAATGTGAAATGAGAATTTATTATTCTACCGATTTATCATTTTATTTTCATGATTCTACCAATAGTGAATATTTCTAATCATACTCTGCGTATCTAGCACAATTTTTGACCAAATATAGGGGCATACTTATTCGACGTCTGGCCTGGTAGTGTTGACGTGATTACACTACGAGTTGTCAGAATTAAATAAAATATCCACAATAAGACGGACATAATCAATTGATTTCTTCTAATGTATCCTGATGCTTTCTTTTCTAGAGTTAACTAACGATTATATCTGTGTTTCGTTACCCTGGAAGAGAAAAATTTGAAGATTTAATACCAGGAAAGTTAAGTTAAATTGTTTGTGTCGAGTAAGGATAATTATGTTATCAATTAAGTTTTGAATATCTTAGATATGCAGTGGATACCATAATTGACGCTCAAACAGCAATATTAGTTATAGTTTGTGAAACAAAATTACTGAATACTTTGTGAAGCTACCATTTGATGATTTATTCGCGATCTATTTTTCATTTAAATAAAATAATTTAACTAAGAACAGAACTCATGGCATTAAATTTTATTGGTGGCTTTTAAAAACTTGTTGAGAATGGCCACTCGTAGTGAACCTGCAATGCATCAATCACGCACCCTCTCGATTTATTGGTATTTTACTAGGGTGTGATGGTTGATGGGGCCACACATTAGTACGCCACTAATAATCCACCTGGCCCGCCTTATAATCATAGGTGCTCCACTCTTAATTTTTATTTGGGCATAACTGCTCACATCTGAAATAAACTTAAAGCAAATAAACTTAAATATCCGTCTCACTGAATGTTCACTTTTTGCCACAAAGGGCAATGCATCGTCGTTCAACTCATATTAAAAGCTATTGAACGGGCAGTGAACCGTTCACGAAAAAAATAATGCAACTAGAACATCCTACGCTAGGGAGCTACTATCACTACGAGGAACCATGCTCTTTATGAAATGCTTCGTTAACGGCTAGATTAAATACTAAATTAGAAACTTGACGCATGAATCTAGCCTTCACCGAGAATATGTTTTAAAAATGCTGACGCCTCAAAACATTATAATACAGTTAAAATTGTTTACAAGCGCATAATCCATTACAAGGGATTTGCCGCCGTTTTAAATTATATTCAAGAACTCCAAGAACCGCACCCAGCGTAGAAAATTTAAAAATGTCAACAAATTAGACCAGACTTTGAAAGATTAATTTGTGGAAATTTTAAACCTGTTCGAATAGAAAATTCCGTTTACACGCAATGGAAAATTCAGTCAGTATGCTGCACGCGTAGTGCATGTGAATTGTGGAGAGAGGCGCACATAATATTTTGGTATTGAAATTTTTTAGTTAACCCAGCAGATAGCGCTGTGCGTACTCTCAACATTGAAATATTACTAGTGCTGGAGTACAGACAAATGGNCAAGATTATCTTCAGTGATGTAAAAAGTTCAATCTTTATGGTCCAGACAGATGGCAATGCTATTGGCACCACTGGACCGTGAGCCTGAATTTTTTTTTCAAGCGGCAATCTTGTGGTGGTTCGGTCATGGTTTGAAGGGCGTTTAGCCGAAAGAGAAAATCAACTCTAGCTATTTTACATGGGAGACAAGATTCCGTGGCTTACAAGCACACGCCGTTTTACCAACTTCTCCCTTTTGCCGATGAGAAACATGAGGGATCATATGTTTTTCAACATAACAATGCTTCAATTCACACCGCAAAATCAGCAAACATGTGGTTCCTAGAGCAGAATATTACTCTGTTGCCGTGCCGGCGCTTAGTCCTGACCTCAACAACCCCATTGAAAACTTATGGGGCATCATGGCGAGGGATGTTTACCAAAATGAGCGCCAGTTCCAGTCTGTGAGTGACCTGAGCACGGCTATCCTTCGTCCTTGGGATAAAATTTCTCAAAATACACTGGATTATATGGTAAATAGCGTGAGGAGAAGATGCATTGAGGTAATTATGGCGAAAGGAGGTGAGATTGCCTATTAAAACGAGTGTATGTGATCCACAAACGGAAAAACATATCTTGGTCTTATAACCATTTCCACCTAGGTTTTTCTAATTTTCATCATATCTACTCATATATTTTGAGAAAATTATTTTTTTTCGCATAGCGTTGGTACTGTTTTTAAACGTAGTTTAACCTCGTGTAATTAGAATCTCATATTTTTTGGGGGCAAGAAAAAATATTTGGAGAAAACTGGGTGGTGGTATAGCCATTTACGGCACTGTATTACTTTAATTAGAGAAATGAACGCAGCTAAGACGGTTGTTGTGCACCAAACGGATATCAAACATCTAAAAAATTGTTCACTCATTCGATAACCAAAATACAGAGACTTTTGAACTTATGTCTAACAATAGACGTAAACCGAGCTGATCCGCTGACATAATCGACTACTTTTCGCCATGAGCGAAGATAAGTCCGTTTTTAAGAAATTCCGCACAAATTTAGGATCTTTTAGGAAAAGTCAAAGTTAAGATCTTGGTCTCTACTTTTCCACAGAGTTTAGGAACTTATCCTGAACTTTGTCTTAACTTGAAGACAAAGTTAGGACAAAGTTAATATGAATTTCTGATAGTCAGAAAGCTCAAAGTTTTGGTAAAGTTACGCCTCGGACAATTTTACGGCCGGACTCATGCATGGCTGGTCTCCCCAAATTCAGTGAACAAAGAATATCTCGCAAAGTAATGAACGTAGCTGGATGAAACTTGGTTTCCGTATTTAAAATAACCTAACGGTGATGTTTAGCTCGTGAATTTTTTTTTCAATTTTGCCTTCATTCGTGAGTTATATGGCGATCCGGTGCGAAATTCGCAGTGAACAAGACATTTTTCCAAATTATAAACAGATTTGAACGAAATTTTGAATATACATTCCTAACTATCCAACGGTGATGTTTAGCTCGTGAAATTTTTTTGGATTTTTCCTTCATTCGCAAGTTTGATTATTCCATCATTCGTGATTGGAAGAGCAATATGTCCTTAAATTCGCAGTGAACAAGAAATTTCTTTTTCGATTTTGCCTTCGTTCGCGAGTTATTTGGATACTCGGAGAAACGACCAACATTTCTCCGGCCGATTTTTAAATTTGCATTTACCAAGAAAGTTGTTTATTCTTCTCATTAATAAATATACGTAGAGCTGTATAACTCGCAAACGGAGGCAAAATCGAAAAAAATTGTCCCGAGCTTAACATCACCGTTGGGAGGTCAGGTATTTATATACAAAATTTCGTTCAAATCTGCTCGGTAGTTTGGGTGAGATGTCTTGTTCACTGCGAATTTCGGCACATATCGCCATATAACTCACGAATAAGGACGAAATTAGGAAAAAAATAAGGAGCTAAACATCACCGTTACGTCCTAATGAATACGTGTACCAAATTTCATCGAGCTACGTTCATCACTTTGGGAGATATTCCTTGTTCGCTGAATTTGGAGACTGGCCGCAAGTCCGGCCGTAAATATGCCAGAGACGTGGCAAAGTTCGACGGGGAAAGCTCGGTATTATCGCAGTTAAATTTCCTTGAATAGCGGGATTCAGTATTCCGGGATCTTGTATAACAGGTTTCGCGGTCTCTCGGCCTGGAATGACACAGTTTTTAAATTATGAATAATCTAGGCCCGATATGAATCTAAGTTGAAAGAACTGATTCATGAGGTTCAGCACTCGCTTTATACCATACGTTAGGTTATGTGTGGTGGCGTAATATAGAGAAATCAATTTAATGAACTGAAACTTTGACAATGGTATTTTCCATCATCACGTTAAATAAATTTCCATATTTGAATAAAAACCAATAAGCTGCTTTCGCTCCACCCTAAGCTACGCATTACATAACCACACATTTTGAGAGCCTTGTCAGTTGGCCATCACAGCTTCTTCTAGTGGACATGCACACGCATCCGGCCTCGACTGCCCCCTCACCCGCCCCACCTCTGACAGCAACAAGATGTAGTCCAAGTTATCCTACCGGATATGGCCAAGCACTTGGGAGTTCATGCGCTGTAATTTTTTATTTAAGTGTTGCCTGAAATATTAAGGGTTGCCTGAAATATTAAGTGTTGCCTGAAATATTATACAATAATTATTCACTAAAGAAAAACCGTTCAAGCATCGCACGGCTTAGGACTAGCGACGGCTGGAGTACCATAGCGTGGACTAACAACAGCTGGAGAGTGGATAGTGGACGAGTGGTCCAGTCTACTGATGACATGGAACATAAAAGATATTTCAACGTTCAGATTGTCCCTACTTGATGACAATTGTTCATACAGCACTCGTGTGATAGGATTGGTAGTGTCCTCACCTAACAATGTCTTCCATCGCTGTTCATTTGCCAGAGGATATGGCCGCATCCGTTTGCTGGCTGGGCTTATCTACAGACAAGTCGCTCAGTGCCACAGTAGCGTCGGCTGCAGAAAATAATGAAAAACTGCCGCATTATGCACGAAAGCTCGAAGGTTGATGTGTAATTAATATGAAATGCAATTAACTAATTTTCCATATAATTGAATATCCATTCAGTTAGAAGATTGACATACTAAATAAACAATGAAATTAAATG